>NW_010363664.1:97674-113792 GCF_000414095.1 Morus notabilis | reverse complement strand
TATATATATATATATATATTCTCGTTGCCTTATCAGTTACAGTTGCAGGAAATATTTTAATAAATTAAAGATTTGAAGTATTTTTAAAAAACTAAAGATTTTAAATAATTACAGAGATTTCAAATAATCCCGGCATGTAGTGATTTAATTTGTTGACGAACCGTCATATCATTAGTCATTTAATTTTGTTACTAAGATGCACTGGCCGTTATTTATTAAAAAGAAAAGAAGGAAAGAAAGGACATGTATATTGGCTTGGCAAGACATATTGAGTTGCACAATTGGCCGGATTTTTTTTAGTTTGGGTTCAAAAAAAATTTCAGACCAATTCTTTTTATTCATGCACATGAAATACTGATTAAGGAAGCTACTAAAACGTAATTATTGCTTTCAGGGTGAAAGCTTTAGCTTTATCGACAAACCAATCACTAAAAGATTGGTGATTCCAACTAATTATTTTTCAGATAGGTACGTACTGAATCTATCTCTTCTTCTCTAAATTTATAATTTGCTAATTTATTCTTTACTGCATTTAGTTACACGTGGCACTAATCAAATTTTTCTTACATAATTACTGAAAAAAAAGCGCTTCCAAAACTTACAAAGATTAAATTATCATTAATATAAAAAAGACACACGAAAACTAAAGGATTAATCAAACTAATGTGCCTGATTTTTAGTGTCATTTTGATTTTGCTCTTCAAATTTTTAAAACTCTCATTTTCTCAGTTAAATTTTGAATTAGGGATTTTGTTTTTCTTTTTTGGCTCAACATTTGAAATAGAGATTTAAGCAACTTTGTTAGAACTTATGTTAAAAAAGAGATGGGAAAAGAGGAGGTTAAATATAGTCATTTTTTTCCAGTTAGAAAGATCGCGTGACTTTACTATCCTTTTTTTTTTCTAGTTTGCTTTCAAGAGATCTATCAAAAGAGATTAAATGAGACAAATTAATAATTAAGAGGGTAAAATAAGAGTTTTTAAAGTTTAGAGAACAAAAGTGAGAATGACCACAATATTTAAGGAGTGTACTGCTGAAAATAATCCAAAAATAAAAGAGGAAATAATTATACTTTGTTTGCACAGCTTAAAATTAATCTTGATAAAAATTCTAATTTTTTTTTTTTTATTCTTTTTTGCATATGCAGTATTTGCAATGAGAGTAGTGCACTTATAAATATGACAAGGCCTGGGAGGGTACTTCTGTGCTTCTCCGACACAGGAGGCGTAAGCATTACTTTTGGAGATGCAGTTAGAGCTGCTTTGAAAATTAAGGCTTCGGCTTTGATCTTTGCTGAACCAGTGCCCAGGCCTGAAGGCCCTGATCTCATTCCAACTATCCGTATCGACTTTATTCAAGGAGATCAACTTAGGAAATATCAACAAACATTTACTGACGGGTAATATATATCTCTCCATCTTGTTAATACATATATACATATATAATGTTTAAGAACACCACTGCTATTAAACATTACTATCTAATAGAGAATGGAATTCACCTGTGAATCCCACAATACAGAACTTAATTTCTATTAATGAGTGGTGCTAACTGTTGACCACCGTCGTGCCCTATTACATTGTTCTCTATATATAGATATTTAATTGTATAAGTTGATGGATTAATTTCACCATATATATATATATATATATATGTGTGTGTCTATATAGGCCACGATCGATTCTATAAAAATATCTCAAACGTTAGAGCATATCTAAGAGAGCTCTCTAAATTTTAACTAAATTTTAACTAAAATGGCTAAAAAATTATTTTAACCAGTATTTTTTAAGTGATACACTCTAATCATATTTCCTATTTTAATTAAGTATAAATTATTTTAATATTTATTGAGTTTAAAAATATAAATAACTTCATTAAATTATGGTTTCAAACAATAAAATAATATAAAAAATCAAATAGCTAGTCACTTCTTACTAGCTATATTTAGCTAGTATGAAATAGATTCTCTAAAATAGCTAACTATTTAGCTAATGGTTGGAGTGAAGAAAGGCTAAATTCTAGCTAAATTATTAGTTAGTTTAGCTAAAAACATGATATAACTAACATTATTAGAGTTACTTTGAATAAAAACTAAACTAAATGTTATGTTTAAGGACTAGGGGAAAAAAAGATCTTTATCAAGTCTGGGTATGGAATAAAATAAAATTGGTATGGACATTTAAGGAGAGTTTCTTAGTTGGATAGGAGGTGTAACCACCTGCACCTCCATTTGTAATGAAATTGTTCGTTTTGGGTCTGAATTTGTACGGTTTTGCAGTTAAACCTTATCTCAAAAAATGTGTCCTTCCTTATAAACTATATCATCTATATCCATCTATAGGCGATGTGGGATTACCTAATTAACTTACTTTATCTTGATCCTTTTTGTCTCAAGAAATTAATGATTTTGATCACTGATTTGAGCTGTACACCTCACCATAATAAGATAGGTACATAAATTTAATAAGAGTTTCTTAATTTGAGCTGTACACCTCACGGTAAAAACTTGTTTCTCAATCAATTTTAATTACAGTTTAACAATACAAATGGCCATTAAATTCCGTTATTTTTTTCATGATGGGATCCTTAGTACAAGGTCGACTTATGGATTGCCAGTGCGGACGGTTGTAGTCTGGTCATGAGGAACTAATAATATTTTGAATTCAGCAGTAAACTAGCTAGATATCATCAATCTTACTAAATGGACAATTGTACTTTTTGACTAATAAGATTTATGAGTTATTTAGAGAAAATATATGTTTATATATTTAGTTGATTTACAGTCCTTAGCAAAAGTTGAATTTCAGAATTCATGTCTCGTTTAAGAGTAATTAGAAGGAAATTAAAAATGATGCTATATTTATCATAAGGAATTTATAACCACAGCAAAATTAATGTTATTAAAAATCTAGACTTGTGCATTTTTATGTCGATGTAAAAATTTATAGTCATACATTTTTAAAAATAAATTCTGCGATTTTATCATTAAAAAAATAAAAATTAACAATCAATTACATCAACATTTGTGTGCGAGTGCAGTATTCCTAAGGTGAAAATAGGACCAACAAAAGCTGTCATTAGGAAGTCAGTAGCACCAAGAGTTGCCTACTTCTCTTCAAGAGGGCCAAGCTCAATTGAACCCGATATTCTCAAGGTATATATACATATATATATATATATATATAGATACACACACACACCATATATACAATATATTTGTGGCTATATATATATATATATATATGCATTTTGTCTAACAACAGCCAGATATAAGTGCTCCTGGACTAAACATCTTAGCTGCTTGGCCAACAAAAACTCCTCCAATTCCTGGAAACGGCATAATTGATGATAACCGTACAGTAGAATGGAATTTTCAATCAGGAACTTCAATGTCATGCCCTCACGTCTCAGGCATTGTTGCTCTTCTCAAATCTGCACATCCCAATTGGTCTCCTGCTGCTCTCAGGTCTGCTCTCATGACTACAGGTATATTTTTAATTGAACGATACTACTTCTACTACTACTACTACTACTCATCTTCACCAAAATGCATAGAATATATGTATAACTTCAAAATTCCAAATGGGTGATTTATTTTTTTCAAATCATCACTTGATCTCTTAAGTATTTTCCTGTCTCTGTGACTGTCTCACCAATTACACCTCGTGAGATGCTTAAGTATTTTTAGCACTTTGTTCATTTTTATGTGGTTAGATTCCTAAATTTAAATGATGTAATAACTAGAGAGACAATTATCGAGACAAGAAAATGGGGACAACAATCTGGACTCGTCGTGAAATAGCTCTCAAATTTCAAAGCTTCATCTCCACGCACAACCAGAAACACTTTTGTAATTCAAACTAAAAGTATATATCTCCTATTAAAACTTGAACTCTCATTTGAAATCATTATCACCACCCTCAAATTTTAAATGTAAACGAAATCTGCAGCAAAATAATCCTGCACCACGTTCTTCATCAATATGGCGATCACGTTCAAGTCTTCATCAATATCACGATCAAGGCTGCATCAATTTTTTTTCTTCACCTGTTTTTTTGAATTTTTAGATAAAAATACCCAACAATATATATATTTTTTAGTGTTAGGTCTTATAATTTAAATATAATCTGTTATAATCTTTGTTGCAGCATACACAAGGGACAATTCCCTTGATGAAATTTTATCCGATGGATCACCAACAAAAGTTTCCGATCCCTTTGACATTGGCGCCGGCCACGTAGACCCCGTAAGAGCTATGGATCCTGGCTTAGTTTACGACATGAAAACCAGCGATCACATCCTATTCCTCTGCAATCTCGGCTACACTCAAGAACAAATACAAGTCCTTCTTCTTCCCTGCCCAAGTCCTGACCTCATAAGGTGTCCAAAATCAAGAAAACCAAACTTCAACCTAAATTACCCTTCCATCACAGTCTCGAATCTTCGGTCTACTGTGACAATCAAGAGGACGGTCCGCAACGTAGGACCATGCAAATGCGCCCTGTATTTCAGCAGCGTCGTTGAGCCTAATGGCGTGCAAGTGGTGGTGTGGCCTAAGGTTTTGTTTTTCTCGTGGTTTAGGGAAGAAGTAACCTACCATGTTACTCTCATACCGCGGAAGAAGTCTCAAGGAAGATACGACTTTGGGGAAATTGTTTGGTCAGATTACTCGAGCCATAAGGTTACGAGTCCTTTGGTTGTGCGTGTGAACACATTTGATACAACGAGTACAACTTCAGCTGCTCATGAAGAAGATGATGATGATGATGATGATCAACTTATAAGTGAAGCTTAAAGAAAATCTGATTTTTGGGTTATAAAGTTAATAATAATAATAATTAATTGCTCATGATTTTCAGAAGTTTCATTCTCGGTCTACAAATGTGTACTTGCATGAAATCTTGGCTTTGCTTCAATAATAAATGATTGAAAGAGAATCATCTTTCACTATTTCTTGCCTTTTTGTCTGTGTATCCTAGCTAATCAAATGTTAAACATCTTTAGCAGTTTTCTATCATGTAATGGAATGAATGATACGTAAAGCTCGTCATGCGATAATTATTGAATGGATAGATAAATTTATTTTTTATTTAAAAAAAAAAAACCACAGACTCGTCATTTGTGTGCGTATATCAATCGAATTTTTTTTGAAAAATCACTCTTAAAATTAATTAATCTGAAATCAGAATTACCCTCTTGCCCCTTTCAATGACTGACATAGAGATGTGCAATGTTAAATTTTAAAATGACCGAACTGCCCATATAACGACATAATTGGTGCGTTTAGAGCTCATTTTAAAATTATTTTATTTTTTATATGAAAATAAAAATGAAAACGTTTTCAATCTCAGACATAAATTATTTTTGAAAATGCGTTTGATAGTTTTATTAAGAGATTATTTTCAATATAAAAAAAACCTATTAATGTTTCTCTATCTTTCTCTCTGCTCGAGATAGGAGAAAACGAAAACAAAAAATGAAAAATAACTAAAAGTCATTTTTTATTTCTCTCTCATTTTACACTAAACTAAAAAATCGTTTTCATTCCTGTTTTTTGTCTTTACTGAGCCAAACGCCGTTTTAAAAATGTTTTCATTTTTTCTTTCTCAAAAAACGTGAAAAATAAAAACGGGATCAATTCTAAATACGACCAATATGTTTTTGACCAAAGCATAACAATTTTAGAGCGCCAAAAACTATACTAGTTTACAAAAGAAAGGTTTGCAGAAATAATTTTCTATTTTAAGCTATGATTTTTTTTTAGAATTATTTTAAGCTATGATTTTTTACATTAAATTTTGATAAAAGGATAAAATGGTCAAAATGCATGTAAACATTTTGGATTCATCTTCGGACTAGAAGAACAAAATGATTCTTACGTTAAATTGTACCCATTTTTGAAACGGGTATGTTTGCTTCACAGATTAAGTTAAGAATTGAGTTGTATGTAAGAGAAAAATATTATAAAAAAAAAGTTAAATTTAAATTTTTGTGAAAAAAATACTATAATAATAAAAATTAAATTGCAATTTGAGTTGTAAAAAGAATAAAATCGGAGATTTCTGAGTTACAAAAATAGAATAATAAAGGGAGAAAGAGGGAAATAGGCTAAGACACAAGATAAATTAAAATTAATAGACCAATAGTTTACATAAGTTAATAAATAGGTCAAATTAATATTTTCGGCCATAACTTATCTGGTTATGAACCATAACTTGATAAGTTATTGTCCATAATTGTCCATAACTTATCTGACTATGAACCATAACTTGATAAGTTTGTCCATAACTTATCTCGTTATTAACCATAACTTGACAAATTATGACATATTAATTTATATAACTAAAAATTAACCTATATACTTTTTTAAACTTTTCATATTGACCTATTTTCTATTATTTCTCAATAATAAATTCATGTTTTCAGGTTTTCATTTTGATCCATGAGTGGCGTACGTCGTGGTGCTTGAACACCGTAAAACGGGCCCAAGCTACTCGTTACGGCCCTTTAGAACGTTCAAAATATAAGTAGGTTTTCAAAACCCAATAGGCCATATTGGGCCTTTTAATGTGAAAAATAATGACTAGTAGTGCAGGATGGCCTTTTAGAAATGGGCTTTCAGGGCACAATGTCACTATGTAGAAAAGAATGCTTATATTTATGGGATGTTTACTTACGCGTACTCAGAATGAGCATGAATCAGAGTGAACAAAATTTAGAGTAGGTAGGATTCAGAGTGAGAAATCGGAGTCAGAATAAACTGTTTACTTAAGGGGCGTTTGGTAGAGGGATTCGTTCCCTGATTCGAATCATGATTCGTGGTTCGCTACAGTATTTTCTCTCACAAAAAATACACGTAAATCGAAAATGGTTCGAATCACGTGGTTTGAATCCTCCAACCAAACGAACCCTTAGTGATAAGATTCGATTCAGTCATTCTAAATCTCATTCATACGTTTACTTACACCCAAAATCAAAATAAATAAGTGTAAAAGTACTAATATACCATTTAAATCAATTTGATATTTTCAATTTAAAAAATATATTGTGTACTTATTATATTAAAATTAATCATAATTAAAATATTTAGTGTAATAATTAGGTACTAAAATAATAAATATATGTTGCATCTATTATTTTTTAAATTTTAATTTAGGAATGGGAGTCTCAATCCCAATGGGGGGCATGAGAGTGCCAATCCCAAATTTGAGTGGGACCCACCAATCTCACTCTCATTCTAAGATAAAAAAGAGCAAGTAAACATGAGATTGACTCTCATTCTCCACTCCTATTCTTCAATCCTGATAAGTAAACATGTCATTAATACCCTCACTAATTAATACTTTGTTAATGAAGGTTTGTAAAATCTATCAGATTTTATTTTTATAATTCCTTATTTAACCATTTTATATCCCCTCACTAATTTTAATCTTAGATTTGATTTATGGAAAACTATACACCATCTTGTGTTTTATATTATTTTGAAACAAATTTATCCATAAAAAGAAAAAAACAGTTTTATTTATAAGCTTTTTAGCTTAAGTTTTTCGTTTTGTACTAATAATTCTTTTGACTCCTACAATGACAATGTAAAATCACACATAATACTAGTAATACACCATGCATTTTTTTTTTCAAAATTATTGTTCTTATATATGTTAAGAGTTTTTTAATTTATCACCTATCTCTGTGTTATATATATATATATATATATATATATTGAAATCTTTATATTAGAGTCCAGAGAACAATCAAGTATGTCATCCTACAAAAAATGAAGGATTAAAATTTATTGCATTTCTCTTTTTGTTAAACGTTCTACAAAATTCTTCATCCTTAAACAATATTTTTTGTTAAATAAAATTAGTTATAATAACAATAACAAAAAAAAAACGCTATTCATTTGAAGAATGCGTTGAAGTATATGATGTTTCAAATTGTCCTCAGTGGGGTATTTTTTTTCAACTTTTTGAAAAAGTACTTGCTAATTATAGTTATAGTTATGTGGGTGTATGCTTTTTTGTTTATCATTTCTATTTATGGTTAGTGTAGGGGTATATTAAGGAGTTTTATTGTAATTTTAACAAGAGGATAAAATTGTAATAAATATAAATTATAATTTGGTGGGCGTATTAATAAATTTTATGGGAGTAAATATAATTACTCTAAGAAAAAATGGAGAATTTACTTTTGAGAGTGTATGAGTTTGGGTCTTTACACATTACTCTTGAAAAATATCATTTTATTAGTGTAATTATTTGACTAGAAAGGTTATCAATCAAATAGTAAAAAGTAAAAATCATAACACATGCTATTTTAAGTGATATTGTCAAGATTATCCGACTATTTATGTTCATCGAGAAACTCTCATCAAATGCAAAAAGTATAAAGAAGAAGAAAATACTTGTGATTTTCAAATTGAGGGGCATTTCTACTCATCCCAATCCCAAAAATCATAAAATTTATAAGAATAGAACATTTCTACTTGTGATAAAATTTAGCATCAAATATAATACTATATGGGAGAAAATGTTAGAAATTGAAATTAGCAGACTAATTTAGTATCACATTAAATATACCATAACTTGAAATTTTTGGCCCCGTTCATTTCACCGATTCGTGTTTATAATTCGAGTTTTGCTATAGTAAAAAATTCTCAGAAAAGTCACATCTAACTTTTTTGTTACAATAAAAAGTTATCACATAAAGTTACATATCGACTCGAAATAAAAATTCGAATTAATAAACTAAACAGATCCTTCATTTCACTACTATTTTTTATTTGATGAATTTTATTATTTTTTTATAGACGATCAAAAGTTTTTAGGATGAATTCTCACACAACAAAAAAAAAATAGGAATGATTTTTCTGCGGGAAATAGTAGAAAATATGCCAATATGAAAAGCTTAAGAAAGTATATGGGTCAATTTTTAGTTATAAAAATTAATAGGGCATAACTTGTCAAGTTATGGTTCATAACCAGATAAGTTATGGACAAATTTATCAAGTTATGGTTTATAACTAGACAAATTATGGACAAAAACCGTGAATTATTATAGACAATAACTTGTCAAGTTATGGTTCATAACTGGACAAGTTATGGTTCATAACCGGACAAGTTATAGACGAAAATAATAATTTAGTATATTTATTAAGTTATGTAAATTATTAGCCTATTAATTTTAATTCATCTCAAATTTTAACATATTTTTCTCTTCATTCCTTTTCTGCGGATAGTTTTTCTTTTATTTTTTTCTTGAATGGGACTATTTTTAGGGAAAATTATCTTCAATAAATTTCATCAAAATTCCCTTCGATCGGAATCAAATGGGAAGGGGGAGCCGGAATAAAATGGCTAGTTAATAACATTGAGATTTTCTTTTCTTTTCACTCGGTCTATACACGGTTTTTTTTTTTTATATTGAGATTTGTCCGTACGCGGGTTTAGATAATGGCTTTATACTTTAATTCAAAATTTTTTTTTTATATATACTTTTTTTGAGGGTCCGAACAAAAAAAAAAAAAGGAAAAAGTCTTCTGAAATAGGACGTCTCTTTGCCAAAGTTCCGCCCGAGAATGCCCCTACCCAAAAAAACAAAACCCAACCCCCAAAAATGCCCAAGTATTTTGAACTAATGACATTCTAGACAAGGGGTAATATTGTCAAATAGATTAATAGATAGGGACATCCATGTCCTTTTGTAATTAGGGTTTCCAAACTCTTCCACAAAGGTACAACTATCAGGTTTAGGATGAAGAGACAAAGCTTGTCACCCGCGGGTGATCACACCCGCCAATCGAATCCCGCCTTGGGGGAGAAGAAAAGGAAGACGTTACGAAACAACTGGACAAAAAGCCATTAGAAGACCGAAACGTGGCAACACTACCCAATAGGAAAGAGGCGATGAGATCACCGACGTAACACGCGGGTAATTATATCATGGGGTGGAAACGAGGAGCCGTGGTGCTATTTGAATCACCGCTTTTGGATGAACAAAACCCTCTCTTTCCAAAAACCCAAACCCTTGGCGGCTGTGAGACCCGTTGTTCCCTCCTCTCTCTCACTCCTCTCGTCTTTCTCTCTCTATCTATCTCCTTTTGTTAGGGTTTCTCTCTCTCTCCCTCTCTGTTTCTTCCTAAAACCCCAGTTAATTCAGTTTTCAGATTTTAGGGTTTTAATACCGAAGCAGAAGAAGAAGAAAATAATAAGAGAAGATCTGATTTTTACCAAGCTCCGGTCATGGCCACAGTTGCTAAAGCAGATCGTATCCTTAGTCGATTTTCCCATCTGGGTATTGTCGTTTTTCTTGTTTTCGTTTCTGGGTCTTTCCCGATCTGTCGTTCGTGATTTGTTATTGATCGAACATGGTTTGTTTCGTTTTCTTGGTGTTAGTTTTTTGTGTTATATTGTAGATCGGAGCTTATTGCTTCTGTTTTTGTCGTTTGACATGTTTTTTCTTTACATAATTATTAGTTTGAATTATAGCTGTATAGTAGGGTTGATGATTTTCTTCGTTTTTTTTGGTGTGTTTATTTGAGTGTTTGAAATAATAATTTCAGTTGGTTTTGTAGCCTTAATTCTAGTTATTTTGCTTAGTATATAGATTTTGACAATTTGTGAATTGGATTCAATATTTTTTTTCTTTTTACTTGGTTTTTGTAATTTACAGGTTTTTCTTTGACTCGTCAATTGTGTTTTTGGTGATTTAGAGGTATTAAAGATGTTATGTGTGCTGTTATTTTTCATGATTAACAGACTAATTTTGAAAAATTGGCACGTATTTTTCCTTTACTTTTTTCGTTTCTATAGAAACAGCAGATTTTCTTCAGAAGCTATCAATAGATTCTCAATCGAAGGGCGCGGAAATTCCTGAGCCTACGAAGAAGGTATATGTATAGAATTATAACTTACTATTTCTTCTGATTTAATGAAAATTGAGATCTAAAAGGTTTACTCTTATGATGGTACTTGTTAAAGAAGGTTGATGTTTAAAACGTTTAATGAGATTGGACCACAAAAAAGAAATCTGACGTACTTGTTAAGCGTTCACATTTAAAACGTTGAGCATTGAAGAGGTGATTGTTTGTCTGACTGAGTCGGTTCTGTTCTTTTCAGCAATCTGCTAACCAATTCGGGTCTCTTGATTCGGGCAATGCTGTGAACGGTCAGATCCCGCCGGCCGACCGGTCTGTGAGTCCTTTGTTACCGGACTTTATGGACCCGTCGGTGTGCTATGTCCCTAATGGCTATCCATCTACGGCTTATTACTATGGAGGTCAGTTGATTTGTGAATTTTGTGCGGTGGAACTTGTTATAATTTGGTTAGCGAGTTTTTAGTTTTTATGTGAGGTTTTATTCGTGCGATTCGAGTTGCAGGCTATGATGGTACTGGTAACGAGTGGGATGACTACTCGCGCTATATGAATCCAGATGGAGTGGAGATGACTTCTGTAAGTTGTCTTTGCTAATTCTCGTCAATTTTGTGCTTCTTAAACTTAAAGATTGTGCGGGTTTTGTCGGGGGGCTCTCGTTTCAAACTCAAATCCACAAAGTGGTTTAAAGGGATTTCTTGGGATATCAAAAGAACTGTATTTTTCTTACTGTAATTTTGAGAATTGGGATAATCTTTTATGTTCTCATTGTATGTTTTTTCATGTTGCAGGGAGTTTATGGGGATAATGGGTCTCTTATGTATCATGGTTATGGGTATGCTCCTTATGGCCCATACTCACCGGCTGCTTCCCCAGTTCCTACTATGGGAAATGATGGTCAGCTGTATGGGCCGCAGCACTACCAGTATCCGCCCTATTTCCAGCCGCTTACTCCTAGTAGTGCGCCATACACGCCTAGCGCTGCTGTTCCCCAAAGTGATGTATCCACTTCTGTTGCCACTGATCAAAAGGCGCTGCCTTTGGATGCAGCTAATGGGAATTCCAACGGTATTGTAAACGGTGGTGGCGTGAAGGGAATCAATGGTTCAGCTCCTTTAAAACCAGCATATCAGAACTCGCCTTTTAATTCAAATGGTTCGTATGCTAGGGCCCCTTTGCCAGGTTGTGTTTCTACTCCTGATTTTCAGGATCCAAGATTTGGTTTTGATGTTTTATGTTCTTCGAAGCCATGTTTAGATACCTTGACTTTTTCAGATTGGCAGCCTCGGCCTGTGACCAGCACAACTATCACTTCAATTGCAAATGGCAACAATCTTCCCTCTTTAAGGAATCAGAATTACCGGCCAAATTCTCAGTTCATGGTATGCAGTTTTCTTATGCAAATTATTACTTGGAAATCTTTAGTTATTACTATTTTCATCTGAGTTGAGATTTATTTATTATTAGCTCAATTTTTTGTTTATTTGATTCTCAGGGATTGCACCACCCAAGACCATTGTCTTCCATGAGCCACGGGTATGTGAATAGAATGTTCCCAAACAAGATATACGGCCAATATGGCAACCCGATGAGATCCAGTATGGGATTTGGATATCACGGCTACGACTCACGAGCAAGTGGACGTGCATGGCTGGCTGTTGATGGCAAGTATAAGTCGAGGGGGAGAAATGGTGGCTACTATGGGTATGGTAATGAGAATATGGATGGTTTGAATGAGCTGAATAGAGGGCCTAGAGCCAAGGGCTCCAAGAACCAAAAGGATTTTGTACCTACAACATTAGCAGTCAAGGGGCAGAATCTACCAACGAACGCGATTAATGACAAGGAGAAGGATAAGACGGCGGCGGTTATTCCAGACCGAGAACAGTACAACAAGGCAGATTTGCCTGAGGAATACGCTGATGCCAAATTTTTCATTATTAAGTCTTACAGTGAAGATGATGTCCACAAGAGCATCAAGTATAATGTATGGGCAAGCACACCCAACGGAAACAAGAAACTTCACGCAGCCTACCAGGAGGCTCAGGAGAAATCTGGTGGCTGCCCTGTATTCCTTTTCTTCTCGGTAGGAAATTTGACTCGTGTACACCTTTATATGATATTGACGTATTTGCACAGGTTAAACAATTTCTTGATTCGTTTTCTAGGTTAATACCAGTGGGCAGTTCGTTGGTCTAGCAGAGATGGTCGGGCCTGTTGATTTCAGCAAGAGCGTGGAGTACTGGCAGCAGGACAAGTGGAATGGCTGCTTCCCTGTTAAGTGGCACATTGTTAAGGATGTTCCCAACAGTTTGTTGAAGCACATTACGCTTGAGAACAATGAGAACAAGCCCGTGACAAACAGTAGGGACACCCAAGAGGTAATTTACTTCCCCTAGTTGTACTATTGCTGTTCTTTTCTTGCGGTTGATTCTAAACTGGTTTTACTCGGATTTGTTGTTTAGGTCAAGATTGAGCCAGGGCTTAAGCTGATTAAAATCTTCAAGGAGCACTCTAGCAAGACATGCATTCTGGATGATTTCGGGTTTTATGAGACCCGCCAAAAGACAATCCAAGAGAAGAAAGCTAAGCAACAGCAATTTCAGAAGCAGGTAAATTATTTTGTTAAATGTGATAATATTTATTGCTTTGCTACTTTGTCCTTTTGATTTCTTGCATTATTTAAGAGAGATGGTTTTCTCCATTTTTTGGGAAAAATATGAAATCAGGTGTGGGAAGGAAAGGCAGTTGATGAGAAGAAGGAAGTGGCAAATGGGGAGTTGAGCCAGAAACCCTTGGAGGCTGGATCAGATTTGATCAAGGACCCTTTGCCAACCGTGCCTGCTAGCGACAACGGGAAAGTTGCTGAGAATGGTACGGGTGCCGCAGCTGGTGATGCCCCAAAGGGTGCTAAGCCAGTTGTGCCTGAGAAGAGAATTGTGGCAAATGGGAATGTAAATGGTTGCTAGTTTTGCTTTGCAAGAGCCGGGGGGGGGGGTCCTCGCTCGAATGCGCGTTCATGTTTCTACTTGTATCAGAAGTCTTGCCGGTTGCCGAAATACATATTTACCTACTAGAAGTTGAAGGGCAAGATTCTGGCAAATATGTTTTCCGGGCATTTAGGGGCTGCCTTGATGAAAAAGAAGCTCATCTCTTGCTCTGTTGGTGGAGGGTCAATAATTCATTGAGGAATAGAAAGTGGGTTTCATGTAGAATTTTCAAAGCATCTTGGGCAGGCTAGGGTTTTCATAATCCATGGTTTTTTTTTTTTTTTTTTTTTTCATCTTTGGGTCCCTTTTTACTAAAAGCGGTTAGCTCCTAACAAGGTTTTGAGATTTGCTAGGATTTTGGGTTTTTAGGGTTTTTGTTTCCTTAGTTGGCTTTATATCCTTGTTATCTTTTTTCTTCGTTTTTTTCTTTTTCAGTTTTCTTTTTGCCCCCCCCTCTTCTTCACTTGTTTGGCTATTTTCCCGGCTTGTAAATCTAGATCTTTTTTCATTGCGGGGCAGATTTGCTTTTCTACTTTGTAAGAGAGCTGGAAGCAAGGTGGGAATATATCACAATATAGTCAAAAAGTTTATATATATTTCCTTATTAGTTATTTCCTCCTTTTTTATTTTTCTTTTATTTTTTTTGGTGTGGACTTTGTTGGTTTCTCCGTAGTTGAAGTGGCAATTTCTTGGCTCCAATTTTCCCCTCCCACCTCTCCAGAAAAAGGAAAAAATAATTGCGAATATAAAACACATCAATCGCAGGTTGGTTCACGTGTTGGATTTTGATTCTGTATTCAAATGGGAATTATCAGTTAGAATATTTTCTTTTAATTTTTTGTGAACAAAAAAGTAATATAGTAAATTTAGAATTATATATTTAAACGTATGAAAACAACGGGCTTGAAGGAATTTAAAAGAGGATGAGTTTAAACTACTCTCGGTTCAATTGGGTTTTTTTTCTTTATAAAAAATTTGAATTTAAAGAGTTTTGCTGAAATGTTTTTTCAAAAAATTTAATTGACGGTGGAGCGGAAAAAAAAAAAAAAAAGGAAAAAGAGAACTTGAGATTGGAGCCTGGTTTTCAGTAGTCTGAAATAGAAGTCAAAGGCGTGTTGGAACTTCCCATCTTTATAAACAAAACAATAAATGTGCGGTAGTAAATGTCACTGCGTGTTTATACCAAACCCGTTCCTTGCAATAGAGTTTGTATTCAAGTAATTGCTTGGTCCTTGCTACCATTAAATAAGTAGAGTAAATGGTTGGACCTAATTTTGTCCAGTTATTCAGGGAAAGTTCTGTTAGAAAAGTCTTTTTTTCTTTTTCCTTTTTTTTTTTTGGGTACAATAATGATACATTAATAAGAAAAGGTGTTCATTTGTATGTTTTCTACGAGAATTCGTGTCATCGTATAATTTATAATTTATTATAATATTTTTTTTTATAAAAAATATACGTAAATTAAAAATAATTTTAAATTATAATTTTGAATTTATAAATTAAATATCTACGAATGAGTGGTGTTGACCGTATACCCATGGAAACACACTAGACCACTAGATAATTGTCCAATTATAAACAGTTAAGGACTTTTTCATTGCTTGACTACACAGTACAATGATGCTCTTAAAAGAAAGTTGACGATAAAAAGAGAGTTTATGATACAAGTAGAGCTGAGCTATCAAATAACCTCAACTGGGACATGTCAAGCTTAGTTGAGCCCTACTAGCGTAAGTTTTGGGCACGCGACAAGTCAGTTTGAGCTCGCTAGCGTAAGTTTTGGGCACGCAATAAGTCAGTTTATGCCCCGTTATTTTATCAACGGAGAAACAGAAAAATATGTCAAAATTTGAGATGAATTAAAATTAATAAGTCAATAGTTTACATAAGTTAATAAATAGACTGATAAGTTATTGTCCATAACTTATTTGGTTATGAACCATAACTTGACAAGTTATGGCCTATTAATTTTTATAACTAAAAATTAGTCTATATACTTTCTTAAGCTTTTCATATCGGTCTATTTCCTACTATTTCCGTTTTATCAATTTGAATTTAAAATTTGAGTTTTATTATAATAAATTTTTTAAAAAAATAATCACATTTAATTTTTTTTATTAAGGTAAAAAGTTTTTATATAAAGTCATATTTCAACTCAAATTAAAAATTTTAATTAGTGAACTAAACAGGTCCTTAATTGTTGTTGTTGTTGTGTTTTTTTTTTTTTTTTTTTTTTTTTTTAAAAAATGGTTTTT
>NW_010363664.1:94260-96083 GCF_000414095.1 Morus notabilis | reverse complement strand
CGCGTACGCGGGGGAGCAGCTGGACCCCACGGGACGCGTGGTGAGCTCTGGTTGGAGGGAAGCTGGGTCCCACGGCCTGCAGTGCGGCAGCGGTCGACACGTGGCGCTGGGCTGGCTCGCGGCTTCTTGGCTCGGCTGATGGGCTTTGGGCCGAATTGGGCTTTTCTTGGGCTCAACTTTTGGGTTTTGCTTGGTAAACTAGCCCAAATCCAATTGTTTTCTTCAAAAACCTGAAAAATAAAATAAATCCAATTAAAATTAAATCCTCTAAATTTAGGAATATTTGAAATTAAAATCACAAAATTGATAAAATAGTTTGACAATTATGAACATTAAAAGTGTAAATTCGTGCACTTATCACAACCCCCAACCAGCTTATTGCTAGTATCTAGCAATTCAAGCGAAAGAAAAATCATGTCAAGCTGAAAATTTAAACCAAAACCTGCAAAATCACCTAAGCAATCAAACAAAACATTAGTAAGTCATCAGAAAATGCTATCAAAACTACTTCAGTCATAACTCTAGAGTCGTGTGTGTGTGCACCAAACCGTATCCTTCTTACCACATTCCTTAACACAAATAGCATCGAAAAACTCACCAAGGTAAAGTCTCAACTCCATTTACCTCACGGGGAACGGAAATATTTTAATGCAAGGGATTACGCTCATGGAGTTGGAAATGTCACAATTAACGCTCAAGTGAGAGAAGGCAATTTAAGGACAAGCTATTAAACAAACATTGATCAAATGATAAGCAAATCAAATATCTGGAACAATTCATCACTCAAACTGTAAACAAACTTTCAGGATTTCATTCTGGCCAAGAGGAAGATCTCAAAAATAAACAAAGAGCTGAAAATACAGACAAATATACACAAACTTTTTTTTTTTTCGAGGCAAGAGACAACATACATTTGATGAAGCTGATGTAGTAAGGCATTCTTTTGATTGGCTGCTATGCAGCACAAGACGTCAGTGCAACTAAACTACATAAACATTGATGATAAATGATGCTTTTTTTTAATGATAAAATGTAAAAGAAAAATGATAACTATTTACAACACATGGCTCAAATTCTAAAAATTATTCCTAACCAGAATTCATCCCTCAAGCAAATGTCAGAAGTCGAGTAAATGTGCCCCGTTAATGACTCAACCAACTCAAAAGATCAATGAAAGTTCAAAAAGCTGTTTTCTCAACTCTCACACTCACCAAAAATGAAAACCTTAAACTCGGGAATTTTTCTCAACTAAATGTGTCAACAACCCTCTTACCACAAGTTTAGAATGTGCTCAAAAATAACTCTGGAAATCATTTCTTGGTAATTAAGATAGCAAAAACTGACTCAAACCAAAAATTTTGAAATCATACTCAGATAATCTCGCAAAAATTTTGACCCAAAATAACAAGACAAAAATTAATCTCACGCATAATATGCTCACCACCCCCAACCAAAATCAGACAGTGTCCTCAATGTCTAAAAAGATATGCAATACGAAGAAGACAAGGAAAGAGAACACCTGGGTGAAGAACATTGGAAATAAGTCGAGCCGCCTGAACTGATTCTCCAAAATACAAACAAATATAAAAGCACACGAAATCAAAATAAAAGCACACAAAACAAACTAAACGAAACAAAGAAACAAAAATATGTTACAAAAGGGTTAGAAGCAAACTCTTCAAGGTTGGTAAATCGGAGCCTCGAGAATGATCTCTTCAGCTTGGCTCACACGCTCAATGTAATGCTTTAGTCTCTGGCCATTGACTCTGAATACTCTCCCATCGCTTGGGTCCTCGACCTCAATAGCACCGTTGGGAAAAACT
>NW_010363664.1:87421-90134 GCF_000414095.1 Morus notabilis | reverse complement strand
TTGGATTTTGATTCATAAATTGACTCAATTGAAAGTTTCACATCCCAAACAATCAATCGGAAAATAAATATTTGAAGAACATATGAATTAAAAATGTATTCGAGTAAATAAAATTCTAACGTTTAGAATTAGGAAAAATTATCTTATGAGAAATCCAAGAGCGACAATATACCGTTGGCAATAATGCAGTTAAAGACTACTCATAAAATAATACCGATCAATATATCATATAATGCAACAATCACATAAAGAGAGCTTGACTAGATTTATATGAGAGTTGACAATAAAATATATTGATAAGAAGAAGAAATATGATAAAAGAAAATTATTTACTCAAATGTATAAAACTTACAAACCATTGGAGAATCAAAAATCCAAATAAATTCACTACACATATAGGATCATCTCTAGCCTCACCTAAATACTCTAGCCTAACTTGCACATAATTCTCATAAAATTCTAAAAAGAAAGTATGAGAATAAGAACAAGAAAATATGTGAGAATTTAGGCTCTAAAAAATCTAACCCCTATCACTTCGATAATGATCCTATTTATAGAGTTTGAATATGCTAAAAATATACAAATCAGATGCTAAATCGGGGGAGAAAAATCATCACGTTTCTGAAGAGTGGGACACGTGTCGCCAAATGATTCGCGCGCGGGAGAAGAAGTGGTGCACAGCTGGACCACGTGGAAGAGAGCTGGACGCGCGCGGAAGAGAAACTCGCGCGGAGAGGGAGAGTGCGCGTAAAACGTGCGTACGCGGGGGAACAGTGGGACATGTGGCGAGCTCTGGTTGGAGGGAGCTGGAACGCGGGACCCACGCGGAAGAAAGAGAAAATCCGGGTGACGCGCGCGTGGAGGAGACTCGCGCAGGGGAGGGGCGGTGCGCGCCAAGCGCGCGTACGCGGGGGAGCAGCTGGACCCCACGGGACACGTGGCGAGCTCTGATTGGAGGGAAGCTGGGTCCCACGGCCTGCGGTGCGGCAGCGGTCAACACGTGGCGCTGGGCGCCTTTGGTGGTTGCGGTTGTTGCTCAGTTCTCCATTGTCCTCCTGATGGTTCTGCTTGGTTGGAATCTCTCCAACTGAAGTTTGGATGGTTCCTCCAGCCAGGATTGTATATGTTAGAGAAGGGTTTGTTGTATGCCCCTAAGGCATTGCATTGCTCCTCATAAACCCCTCTCATTTCACCATAAGCAGGACAATCCTTAGCTAGATGTTCCACCATACCACAAACAAAGCATGGCTCATGTGTCTCTGCCCTTGCGACCGTGTGGATTCCTCTACCTTCTTTGCCTTTGAGGGCCTCGATTTGCCTTGTTAAAGATTCGACTTGGGCTTTGAGGTTGTCCTCCTCCCCTAATTGATAGATTCCAACCGATCGGGACCTATTGGTGCTGTCAGTAGCACTAGGTCCGGTGCAAGTGTGGGCTTTTTCGGCTAACTCGTTGAGATACTCAAAAGCCTCCTCGGGATCCTTTTGGAGAAATTCACCATTGTACATCATCTCCACAAATTGACGCTCTCGAATCGTGAGCCATTCGTAGAAATAACTGACAGTACAATGATGCTCTTAAAAGAAAGTTGACGATAAAAAGAGAGTTTATGATACAAGTAGAGCTGAGCTGTCAAATAGCCTCAACTGGGACATGTCAAGCTTAGTTGAGCCCTGCTAGCGTAAGTTTTGGGCACGCGACAAGTCAGTTTGAGCCCGCTAGCGTAAGTTTTGGGCACGCAATAAGTCAGTTTATGCCCCGTTATTTTATCAACGGAGAAACAGGAAAATATGTCAAAATTTGAGATGAATTAAAATTAATAAGTCAATAGTTTACATAAGTTAATAAATAGACTAAATTACTGTTTTCGTCTATAACTTGTCTGGTTATGAACCATAACTTGATAAGTTATTGTTCATAACTTATCTGGTTATGAACTATAACTTGACAAGTTATGGCCTATTAATTTTTATAACTAAAAATTAGCCTATATACTTTCTTAAGCTTTTCATATCGGTCTATTTCCTACTATTTCTGTTTTATCAATTTGAATTTAAAATTTGAGTTTTATTATAATAAATTTTTAAAAAAAATAATCACATTTAATTTTTTTTATTAAGGTAAAAAGTTTTTATATAAAGTCATATTTCAACTCAAATTAAAAATTTTAATTAGTGAACTAGACAGGTCCTTAATTGTTGTTGTTGTTGTGTTTTTTTTTTTTTTTTCTTGAAAAAGGGTTTTATTGATGAAGATCATTGACAGACAGGTCAAGCTTAGTTAAAATTGTGAAAATGGTCTTCAATACAAATACTAACATCAGCTCAGACTATATGAAATGTAAGTAAAAAGAAATACGTACTTGAAACGACGCCCTTCAAAAAACGCCCAATAGCCTGCACGTGTATAGTCTCACCCATACGCAAGTAATTTGAAATACCACGGGTGCGTTTGAAATTTGTTTTAAAATAATTTTGTTTTCTGTATGAAAATAGAAATGAAAACGTTTTCATTTTCATTTTGAAATTATTTCTGAAATGCGTTTGGTAGTTTTATTCAAATATTGATTTCAGTTTTTAAAAAAATTGAAACTGCGTTTGGTGGTTTAATTTTTGAAAACATGTAATAATATTTAAATTAATAATATATTGAATAAATAATAATATTAAATATATTAAATAAATATTATTATTAAATATATTAAATGAACGTGAA
>NW_010363664.1:84184-86392 GCF_000414095.1 Morus notabilis | reverse complement strand
GGGGTGGAGAAGAGAAAGAAGAAAAAAAAATCCGTTTTCAGAAAACGAAAACGTGAAAATGAAAACAGGTTTTTTCGTTTTAAGTTTTTCAGAAAAGACAAAAACGTTTTTGTTTTTGTTTTTCAAAAGGGTGGAGAAGAGAAAGAAGAAAAAAAAATCCGTTTTCAGAAAACGAAAACGTGAAAATGAAAACAGGTTTTTTCGTTTTAAGTTTTTCAGAAAAGACAAAAACGTTTTTGTTTTTGTTTTTCAAAAACTTTTACGCCAAACACATTTCCAGTTTGCATTTTTATTTTTTAGTCTCGAAAAACGTGAAAAATGAAAATGAAAACATAAACAAACAGGCCCCACATGTTTCCTTATAAATTACTTGTGTGCTTCTCTCTTTTTCATGTGTGATTTTTTACTTTCCATATTCAAAGAGGTATTACGATCCCTCTAACAGAAAACGATGATTTTCACCTTTTAGGGTTTTCAAGGTTGGGTTCTTTGATTTTTGATTAAAAACAAAAAAACACAAATGGACTGGCACACGGTCTTTTTGCTCTACGCCTTGAAGAATCATAAGTCATTATATATGCATATATAAAGATTTTAAAAAAATAATAATATATATATATATAATATCATATATACAAATTCTAAAACCCCTACTAGGTCACGGATTCGTTTGAATTGGACACATTAAGTGGATTCATAGATATCGTGAACACCTCTACTCATATCTTAACTTGAGTTAATCTCCATGTTAGTGCAACAAGTTTTAACTATGCCAAAGAGGCTGGCCGAACACCACACTTAGCTCGATCCTGCCTAAAACCTTAGGATACGCCGTGGTTTTTTTTTCATTCACGCCATTGGGTCGACGTGTCAGATCAAGCAGCCTAAATTTACATATCTATCCATGTTTAACATTTTTTTTCTTTCTTTTTAGAAATGTTCAACATTTTTCTTCGTATACTATTTAAGTATTAATGATTGAAATAGTAAGCACCATTGCACATTGAGGTCAAAATAATCGGGAGGTTGAGGGAAAAAGGCAATAAAAATAAATAGGCTAAGATTTATAGTTAGTTAGTAAACATACTTAATAAGTGTAAATCTGGATTTATACTAAATTAACATTCTAAAAATACTCCTAATTAAAAAAAATGAAATTGTTACTCAGACTCTCTCTTCAGTCTCTCTCTCCTCGCTTCTCTATCTCTCTCATTGTGTCCAAAAATCTCTTGCCACATACATTGTAAATTGAAAATTCACCAATATAAAATATAGTTTTTTTAGTAAATTCTGGATTTATATTGTAAATTAAGAATTTATGAAGGAATAAAAATTATATTTTAATGGTAAATTCTAGATTTATAATACGGTAAATCATAGATTTATGAGCATAACTAAAAAAAATTATTTATCTTATATTAATAAAGTTAATCTAACCGAGTAAAAGTAAATCATAAATTTCACTTTAAGTCATGAATTTATGAATAATAAATAATGTGTTCTAATAGTAAGTTCTAGATTTATTGTGTAAATTCATGATTTACAAACGGAACATAAATTGTATTGTGATAGTAAGTTCTAAATTTACATAGTAAATTTAAGATTTACAAAGAAACACAATGACCGTGTTTAGAATTGATCTCGTTTTTATTTTTCACGTTTTTTGAGAAAAAAATGAAAACGTTTTTAAAACGACGTTTTGCACAATAAAGACAAAAAAGGGAAATGAAAATGATTTTTTAGTTTAGTGTAAAATGATAGAGAAATAAAAAATAACTTTTAGTCATTTTTCATTTTTTATTTTTATTTTCTCCTCTCTCGAGCAGAGAGAGAAAGAGAGACATTAATGAGTTTTTTTACACTGAAAATAATCTCTTGATAAAATTACCAAACGTATTTTTAAAAATTATTGTTGTATGAGATTAAATATATTTTTATTTTTATTTTTAGTCATTTTTTTTATTTTTTATTTTTATTTTCTCCTCTCTCGAGCAGAGAGAGAAAGAGAGACATTAATAAAATTTTTTATACTAAAAATAATCTCTTAATAAAACTACTAAATATATTTTTAAAAATAATTATTATATGAGATTAAAAATATTTTTATTTTTATTTTTATATAAAAAATAAAATTATTTTAAATTGAATTCTAAACGCATCTAATGTGTTCGGAAGGTAAAAAAAAAAAAAAAAAAAAAAAAAAAATGA
>NW_010363664.1:20720-83698 GCF_000414095.1 Morus notabilis | reverse complement strand
AATTTAAGTTTTAAAGCCACTAAAGTGTTCCGAAAGGAAAAAAAAAAAAAAAAAAAAAAAGTGAATTAGGCATGTAAAAATAAAAATATTATCGTTTAGGGGAAGCCTAGTAGCCTACTACTCCCTAGTGCATGCCGTTGATTTGATGGTTAAACTCAACATTCAAAGCCCGTCAGTGAATTAAGGCCCAAGAGAATTTTTGCTTCCGTTTGTTGATTTAAATTTATAATTTAAGTTAAGATGTGATTTTATATGATAATTTTTTACTGTAAAAAAAATTAAATGTGATTATTTTTAAAAACTTTTTACTGTAATAAAACTTAAATTTTAAACTCAAATTGATAAAGTGAATAGAGCCTAATCTCTTCTCACTGTCACTACTCTGGATAGAATTAAAAAATGTTTTTAATCTTATATTAATAAAGTTAATATAATTCAGTAACAAAAAATTCTAAATTTACACATTAAATTTATTATTTATAAATAAACACAATATATATTCTGATGAGAGAAAAAAGATGAGAGAAAAGAGCATATCTACAAACAATGGATAAAGAGAGAAGGGAGAAAAGGATATCGAGAGAAAAAAAGGAAAAACAAGAAAAAAGAAAAATGGTAAATTAGAAAATGAAAAATTTAAAACGTAAAAAGGCTAATTAACTTCTATATATTAGTAGAGGAAAAAATTAGACAAATATTTATTAAAATGTATAAATTTAAATTTAAATTTTTAAATTTTTATTAATATTTTTTAATTAAATAATTATAATAATTAAAAAAATATTAATCAATAATAAATAGTAAAAACTCATGCCCATACAATCGAGTAAGTTTAGACCTCGTTCATTTTACCGATTCGAGTTTTTAATTTTAGGTTTCTACAGTAAAAAGCTCTCAAAAAATGTCACATATAACTTTTTTTACTACAGTGAAAAGCTCTCAGAAAAATGTCACATCTCAGTTCGAATTGAAAACTCAAATCCGCAAAGTGAACGACACCTTAATTATTTTCTCATTAGGATAAATTAGTTATTTAAGTAGGAGATATTTAGTAAGGGAATTCATACTATGATTTGAATTATAATTTATGATTCGTTATAATATTTTCTCTTAAAAAAATACATATAAATAAAAAATAATTCTAATCTCGTAATTATAAACTATGAACTTATATCTCCTGATTCAAGTTGTAAATCTAGGCATATTTTCTACAATTTCTCAAATAATTTAAAAAAAAAAATTTGAAAAAGATTATTCGATAAGCATTGCTGACAAAGACACAGACAGACAACTCTGAGGTTTGCTCTGATCCTAAGCTACTACTTCACGTTTGATTAACCTTTTAAATGTTCTTTTCTTTAACAAAATCCTACACCTCAAGGCGATAACAAAAAAAAAACACTCTTTGACAAATTTTCGGCTATGGCGGGCAATCTGAGTGTTAAGAGAATAGGACGATTGATTAATTCCAGATCAATAACTAGTGCTAGTAGTTTTAAAAATGGCTTTAAAAGGGAATTTTCGAGTTCTTCTTGTGATGATTTAATTGGAAATGGAAATGCTAATAAATCATCAATGAATCTCTACTCTGCCATCAACCAAGCTCTCCACATCGCCATGGAAACTGACCCACGGTTCGTCTTCCTCACTTTTCCTTTTTTTTTTTTTGCTCACTTTCTTGAATACCCACGTGTTTGTTTCCTTTGGGTTTTTCGGCTTTTGTTTTCTGATTAGAAATTCGGGCTCTGATTGAGAGAGAGAGAGAGAGAGAGAACATGAATTCAGAATTCATGCTTAAATTGTCGTTTTTTGATATGCAAGATATTATGAAAGTTTGAAATGGAGGATCTGCATGTGGTTCTATTTGGAATTGTTCGAATTATATTTGTATATTTGGTTTTTTTTGTTTTTTTCTTTTGCATGATTTTCTCGCCTCTCCGTTCAATTTTCTGCAACTTCCTCCAAAGATCTCTTTTCCCGGGAATGAATTTATCAATCTAGCTGCTCATTTATCAACTTCAACATCAAGTGAAATGGCCTTCTGGTACAGATAAAGTGAGGTTTCCTTGGGGGTTGGTTCAAGAAGTGTAATGAAAGAAGTAGCTTGGGAAAATTCTAGAATTCATTCCTAGCCTCGGGCTAACCTAACTCATTGTAGCGTAGGGGTAGTGGAGACTAGTAGTAATGAATAAAGTTACGGGAGGAGGCTAAGAGTGTAGTCGGGAGCTAAGAGTAATGAGGCAAGTTAAAGGGACACAACCGAATTGGTTGAGGAAAAGGAAACCCCCGCGACCAAGCACTCCGGCCCCCAAAAGCGGAGACCGAACAACCGCCAGGTTGTCGAGGACACGTCTGAAGAGGAGGCGGGCGCTGGTCACGTTGTATAGCCGCCAAGCATTTCCAAATTCCAACTTTATTGTTTGATGTAGAATAATAGTAATACCATTTTTTTTAGCCTTGCAACCTCTCTGCTGTAATATTTTAATTTTTTTGTTTCCTTTCTTAGCAAATCCTTTAGTTATCTGGGAGAAAAATGGTTCTGCTATGGCGTAACAAACCTTAGAGATGATGAATTATATGGCTTTCAAATAAAAAATATTTGGTTTGAGTCAAAATTCAATCGGAGTTGTTGAACAGAAAAACGAACATGACGACTATATTAAGTCCTATACAAAACACTTTTTCTCAAAATCTTGGTAAAGTTACTTTAGAAAAACAAACTATTGTCACACACACACTTTAGGCTTGGAGTGACTACATTTGAAAGTTGAAACTTTAACTTATCCTACATTTATTGTCTTATGAGAACAAGTGGGAAGCAGATTTGCAAATTCCTTTCGACAAACAAAATCTTTCCAAGCATTTCACTATTGATTTTTCTTGCTTTGCCTCTGTGATGAATCGTAAATGATTATCATGCATGTGGTTACCAGTTGGGTGGTCACTTAGTAGCTTTCCATGCAGTGATGAGACTGACAAGGGAAAGACACAAATATTAAGTCATTTCAACTATTTTATTATGCTTAAAAGCCAGAGATTAATATCAACTGATAACTAAAATTCTTTGCAGTGCTTATATATTTGGTGAAGATGTGGGCTTTGGTGGGGTATTCCGTTGCACGACAGGACTAGCCGATCGATTTGGTAAAAATAGGGTCTTCAACACCCCTCTTTGTGAACAGGTATACGTCTTTAACTTTTTCTGTATCTGCACTATGTTCTACAAATATGAAGCTAAGAAATTGTTCTTGGAAACTGTTCTTTTGGAATTCTATCCTCAATGTCTACCACTGTTTGATTGCACTTTTGTGCACCAAACTAATTTGTGATATTGTTTCTTAAAAAAATGTTATTCTTCTTTTGTTGTCAATTTTCATGTTGATTTATATTTGTTCAAATTAGCATTCTCAAGCACGGAGTCTCAGTAACACGATGTTTTACTCATCCTTATATCCAGGGCATTATCGGATTTGGTATTGGTCTTGCAGCAATGGTAAGCTTTAAGCATTTAATGTATTTAGTTTGTGGAGATTTGAAGTAATATCTTAATGCAAGTTCTTATTTAATATTGGTTTATCTGATATGTATAATCCTTTTTACTTTTTGCTTGATCTGACATGATAGGGAAATCGAGCTATAGCAGAAATCCAATTCGCAGATTATATATTTCCGGCTTTTGATCAGGCAAGTTTCCTCCATACCATCAGGTTCATCTTAACCTTACTACTGATCACTAACTGATATGACTTTGTATCTTTAGATTGTCAATGAAGCAGCCAAATTCAGATACAGGAGTGGGAACCAATTCAATTGTGGAGGTAAAATCTTTCAATTTTTGATGTGTTTTACAAACTCCCTCTTTCATTATTATATCTTATCTAACTTCTTAAGTTTTATATTGCTCCCAGGTCTAACAATAAGAGCGCCTTATGGAGCTGTCGGCCATGGTGGACATTATCACTCACAGTCACCAGAAGCTTTCTTTTGTCATGTTCCTGGCATTAAAGTATGTCCCTCTTTTAGCAAATTTTGACGTGCAGTTCATATCTTCCTATTAGTATTCCCATCTTTTTGAAGAAAGTTATTTTATATACATATAGGTAGTCGATAGCATACACACAGGTGTCAATGATTTCACATTGCAAATTTATTCTTCAGAAGTTTCAGTAGTCTTTGACTCTCTGACATTTGTTCACTACTCAAGTGTTTTTTTTTTTTTCCCTCTCATTTTCAAAGCTTCCATTTGTACTACAATTCTTTCCATCATATGCTTACCCTCTGTCCCCATTGGAATTTCTTGAAATTGAGTCGAGAATAGTGATTTGTGAACAAGTACGAGAGAAGCCACTTCCATTATGACCTTTCAATTTTTACTCTGTATTAACTCCATTGCGTTG
The DNA here is from genome assembly GCF_000414095.1 of Morus notabilis. Taxonomy (NCBI): domain Eukaryota; kingdom Viridiplantae; phylum Streptophyta; class Magnoliopsida; order Rosales; family Moraceae; genus Morus; species Morus notabilis. The sequence continues at coordinate 79,301 of NW_010363664.1, read as the reverse complement.
ATTTGCATACTCTTAACAGTTAGTAAAAAGAGGTGATTGCTTAAATATCAAGGGCTGTGGTAAGAGGGGTATATATAAAAAGTTACTAGTCTTGCACCTTTCTTGGTTTCCTCAACCTTCTTGTAGGATAATTCTTCTTTCAATTACCTCATCTTTAGATGTACTTCTTGACTCTTGTCCATATAGGTGGTCATTCCTCGAAGCCCAAAACAAGCCAAAGGGTTATTGCTGTCAAGCATACGTGATCCAAACCCTGTCGTGTTTTTCGAGCCTAAGGTATTGCAACTTTTCTTTTTTTTTTTTTTTGGCTTTAGAGTAACTTAACGAATGACTAACTCCAGAAAGATATTGGAACCGAAATTTTTTACAATTTTTTTTATGGGCTTCAGTGGCTGTATCGTTTGTCAGTAGAAGAGGTTCCAGAGCATGACTACATGTTTCCGTTATCGGAGGCTGAGGTATACTACTTATAGTTTAGTCCTAGATGAAAAATACCATTTACTGGAAAGGAACTAAAATCATGGTTCCTGTTTTTTTTGGACGCTTATCATATTTTATATCTGAAAAGAGAAATTTTAAAATTCTGGTTCTCAGGTAATTCGAGAGGGAAATGATATTACACTTGTTGGTTGGGGTGCTCAATTATCCATAATGGAACAAGCCTGTATCGAAGCTGAAAAGGTATGTAATTCTTAATTGCCAAAAAATGTCTACCCACTCCCTACTTTAACTCTCAAGTCGAGCTCAAGTCGAGTTTGTCATGTTCTGGAACACGAAGGAAGGGTTCTTGTGTTCGTAAAATTTTTGCTCTTATCCTTTTTAATCCCGTGTAATTTAAACAGTAAATTGACCCATGAAAATTTTCAGGATGGTATTTCTTGTGAATTAATAGACCTAAAAACTCTAATACCGTGGGATAAGGAAACAGTGGAGGCATCTGTAAGAAAGACTGGAAGGCTTCTTGTAAGTCCTTGTATCATTTTTTTGGTGAAAATATTCTTTGCGACCGCCGATTAATGCAGGCCTTGGTGACGATACAAAGTATTGTTTATGCAGATTAGTCATGAAGCTTCAATCACTGGAGGTTTTGGCGCTGAAATATCTGCTTCAATTGTGGAGCGTTGTTTCTTAAGGGTAATGATTTACGAACCTGTTGTCACACCACTATTTCCTCGTTACTACATGTTACATACCATAAGACATATAAGTTGACCAAAAGTTGTTCATTCTTTCGTGTTGCGTTTATATTTTAAAAGATGATAATGCTTTTAACACAAGCCATAGAACCAACCTTTGGCATGCTGTTATTTGCTCGTTACTACTAAGACAAAATTTTCACCTTGCATTTATGGTTCCAAATCTTAATATTATGATAAAAAGTAGAGGCAGCCTTTGAAAAATGGAGTACAAAATAATATAGCATATCAAATATGTGCTTTTTTCTTGTTTTTTAGTGTCAAAATAATATAACATATCAAATACTGTTGTTAAGGCAACTGCGTTTGGTTGGTGAATTCGTGCCATGATTCGAATCATGGTTCGTAGTTCGCTACAGTATTTTCTCTTACAAAAAATACACGTAAATCGAAAATGATTCTGAATTATCATTCTAAATCCATTAACCAAACGTCATGTGTTTTCTAGTTAGAAGCACCTATAGCGAGAATATGCGGTCTTGACACTCCTTTTCCTCTTGTTTTTGAGCCCTTCTATTTGCCCACCAAGAACAAGGTAAGCCTTTTGAATTGTTTTGACTTTAACTCTTTTTTTTTGTTTTGTTTTGGGTATTGACTGTTGTTGTACCTGAACTGATGCAGATCTTGGATGCAATCGAGGCAACTGTAAAATACTAGTGTACAACAAATTGTATTTCTAATGCTAATGTAAGTAAAAAAGTAAGAGGCTAGCTGTAACACCCATAGTTTTAAGTAATTGTAGTTATGTAATAATAAGACATATTTTTTTGTTTTTTAAATGCTTTAAAGCGTGGTGATTTTTTTTTATCTTTTTTATAAAAAGTAATTTTTAATTCTCATTATTGGACCAATAAGAACGAAGGAAAAAGATAAGCCATTACATAATCCTCATCTAATGATCCCCCAATAGAACAATATGTTATAGTATATGGAAATCCCAATTCCTCCATATTGTGAATTTGTCATAAAATTAGATACGAAAGAATCAACATTTTGAAAATTATGGGGGCTTAAAAGGCATTACATTACAGAAAGTAAAAGAGCATGGAGGAACACGCAAAATCCATTTCACTTTTAGTTTTTCCACCTGCAACCCATGAGCCTTTTCCTTAGAAGCTATTAATCGCTCGTTTTTGCCACTTTCAATCGACTATGCACGAATCATATGGGTCTAATTTTAATAAAAAACAATTCTTTTTTTCTTTTCAATTAATAAATATTTTTATTTCGGATAATTGGTAATTTCGGATCGATAAAAAAAATTGAGCTATTAAAAATTTAGAGTTTGTTTGTTTTATATATTTAAACTTAAATTATTAATTTTGTAACATTATTTTTTTCACAAAAATTTAAATTTAAAACATCATAATTAAAAATCATCGTTTAAATACACCTTTTAAATAGGCTCTTAGAAGAATATGACACCTACAAACAATGTGTCAAAAACAGGAACAAAATGGGAGAACAATTCAGGACCTGTTTAATTCGTTGATTTGAGTTGAAATGTAATTTTATGTGAGAATTTTTTATTGTAACAAAAAAATTAAATATAACTGTTTTTAAGAAAAAAATTTATAATAAAACTCAAATCGATAAAATAAATGAATTTTTTTGTCAAGATTCTAGAGAGTTCCGAAGCTGAAAGAGAGGACAAGAAAGGGAAGGCAGCACGTAGAATCAGACGGCTTAGATTATTCTCAGCCCCGAAGTTTCGATTCTTATTAGTCTCCGGAAGGTTCAAGAGTAGTTCAAATAGTTGAGTAGGTTTCTCTCTGTTTGGCGTTTCTTATCCAAAACTCACCTGCTACTTCTCTTTTCTTCTCCCTCACTAAACCCTAAACGCTCTGTAAGTACTTCTCAGTTCTCTTCAATCTTCACTTTTTAATTTTAAACCCTTTTTTTTTGGTGCTTCGCAAAAGAAGTTTTTCTTCGTTTTTCAGCTCGGAGTTCTGGGTTTATCCCTCTTGAATTCGTGCCTTTTTTTTTTTTTTTTTCTTTTGGCTGGAGTGATAATGAAGAAGTCTGGGGAAATATCCCACTTGGTGAACCTCAAGAGATCACCTATTTTGTTTAGTATTTTTTTATTTATTTAATGACTGGTTGAAACAACATTAAGGACTCTTGTAGAAATTACCCGTTTTGCTTTTTCTTACACAACAAAAGAAACAACAGAAAATTTGGACCAAATTGGCTTTGTTTACATGTTTTCTTTGTGGGCTTAGCAATTCAAAGTTTTCTGTCATTGCTGGATTGTGGTTTGGATTGGTCAAAGAAGGGAAGTAACTCGTTGAGCTTCATTAATGCTTGTCTTTGTCTTTCTTATTGATGAATACAATAGTTTGGATTCGTGAAATGCAAAGTGATTATTATAAAGAAGGAAATAAGTGAAGACTTTAGCAATGTGCATGTTTTTTTTTTTTTTTGTGCGTTTAGCAATTCAGTGGAAATGGCTTAGACTTTTTTGATGTTGGGTTATTTTTCGGAGTGCGGTTTATTAGATTGGTAAGGTATAAAAAGATGATTTGTGGAATGTTGGCAGATAGTTAAAGAAAGAGTAGATGGCATCTACATTTGCTGCGATGTCATCCGCTGGCTCGTTGGCTGCTCCAAGCAGTCGCGTCACAGACATGAAGTTCCAAAAGCTGTCATCGTCGTCCTCCATTTCCTCGTGTTCTTTCGTCAGAAGGCAAAATTTCGTTAGAAGAACGCCTTCGCCAAGGATTTCTGCCATGGCCAAAGAGCTGCATTTCAATAAGGATGGCTCTACCATCAAGAAACTACAAGTGGGTTTTCCTTCATTCTTTTTAAAGCACTTTGTTTTACTGCTGTTTCTTTACCTGGCTTTTGCAGTTTTGGATTTCGCTTATACTTGTATTTTGTTGAATTCTTTTTCAGACGGGTGTCAACAAACTCGCGGATCTTGTTGGTGTGACCCTTGGTCCTAAAGGCAGGAATGTTGTCCTTGAGAGCAAGTATGGCTCCCCAAAAATTGTTAACGATGGTGTGACTGTGGCGAGAGAGGTCATCTACCTCTTTAATATCCCATTTTTGTATCTCTAAGTTGTAATGCAGTCTAATTTATTTGAGTCACTCTATATATGTGCGTTTTTTCTGGTATCAAACTTTGTATTGGAACTATTATGAGTTGATTTTATTTACTCTGACCAAGCTTACAATCCAAGTGAAACCTTTGGTTCCCATCTTGTTTAAGTCTGAAAATTCTCCTCTTTTTGGTATGTTATTCTTGTTGTGAGTTTGAATTCTGCATGCCATGTGCAAGCCTTAGATTTTTTTTTTCCCCCCTAATGTAGTAGGGTTTCCTCTCTTATTAAATCTTTGTGTTCTTTCTTAAAAGGTCTTCTCGGAGTTGTGCTTAATTTTGAACTGAGGGTTGGTTTTTTATTCGTGTGTAGACTTAAAAACACTAACTTACTATTTGTGTCTAACTAGTTCTTGGTGCTTTCTTGTTATCTTTAAATGGGTTTTTTTTAACTGATTTTCTAACTTGTGTCAGCTTTTCCTGTTTTTGCTCTTGCCTTGTGCTTAATCTTGATGTGTGTATATAAATACCCATATTTGATAAGCCTTGCTTTGGTGACAATTTTATCATGTGTTAAATATGTCGTGTGCCATGCCATATAATCTTGTGAGTTTCCTGGATTTATCTCTTTTAACCAGTCTCAAGTATTGTTATGTGCAATATTGCTAATTTAATATTTTGTGTTTGTTCCCAGGTTGAATTGGAGGACCCAGTGGAGAACATTGGAGCTAAATTAGTGAGACAGGCAGCTGCTAAGACCAATGACTTGGCTGGCGACGGCACAACAACATCTGTTGTTCTTGCACAGGGTCTTATTGCTGAAGGAGTCAAGGTTGGTATTTTGTTTCTTTCTTTGTTTTGAAAGCTGAAATACCTCGATAAAAGTTAAGCTGAATGACCTGTTTCATTCTTTCAGGTTGTAGCTGCTGGTGCGAACCCTGTTCTCATCACACGAGGTATTGAGAAGACCACCAAAGCTTTGGTGTCCGAACTAAAGTCAATATCAAAGGAGGTAGGCGAACTCTCATCGAATGGTGTTTGAGATACTAGTCATAATTGGCCTTCGTGGATGTATTCATGCTTGTTGGTAAAAATTGTTCAATTAATCAAATACTTAACACTTGCAGGTTGAAGACAGTGAACTAGCAGATGTGGCCGCTGTTAGTGCAGGAAACAACTACGAGGTAGGAAACATGATAGCTGAAGCCTTGAGCAAGGTGGGTCGGAATGGTGTTGTGACCCTTGAAGAGGGGAAAAGTGCGGACAACTTTCTCTATGTCGTTGAAGGAATGCAATTTGACCGTGGTTACATTTCACCTTATTTTGTTACCGACAGCGAGAAAATGGCAGTGGAGTACGAGAACTGCAAGGTAACGTATTGGACTTTAGCCTTTAGGTATATGTTGTTTCTGAACACAAACTGATTAGGGCATGTGTCTATGTAGTTGCTTCTTGTTGACAAGAAAATAACAAACGCAAGGGACCTTATCAATGTTTTGGAGGATGCCATCAGGGGTGCATACCCAGTTTTGATAATTGCAGAAGACATTGAACAAGAAGCACTGGCAACTCTTGTTGTGAACAAGCTTAGAGGGGCACTCAAGATTGCTGCCTTGAAAGCTCCTGGCTTTGGAGAGCGCAAGAGCCAATACCTTGACGATATTGCTATTCTCACTGGAGGTTGTTTCACATCTACTTTATGAGAGTCGTTCTGTATCCACAGGTTACCTGTTGGCACCACTCACGGTCTCTTCCTCTTTCTGCTCACGTTGCAACTTTTCAATTGTCATGCAGGAACTGTGGTCAGAGATGAAGTGGGGCTCACCTTGGACAAAGTAGGCAAGGAGGTCCTCGGTCAGGCTTCAAAGGTGGTTCTTACGAAGGATACCACCACTATTGTTGGTGATGGAAGCACGCAGGAAGCAGTAAACAAGAGAGTTGCACAGATTAGAAATCTTATTGAGGTACTGTTTTTCTTTGCGTCATAATTTACTATCACATTCACATACTAGGAAACAAATTGCTAGTGTGCTTCGATTCCTTCATGTTATTGGAAGACTAATTTGCTGATATCATATAATAGGTTGCTGAGCAAGACTATGAGAAGGAAAAACTTAATGAGAGAATCGCTAAATTATCTGGTGGTGTTGCTGTGATTCAGGTAAACTTAAGATACCTGTAAAGGGGTGTCATTTGTGATGTCATTTCACAACGTCAATTTTAAAATGATCTCACTTACACAACTTTTTTTTTTTTTTTTTCAACTATCAAAGGTTGGAGCACAAACTGAGACAGAGCTCAAAGAAAAGAAATTGAGAGTTGAAGATGCTCTTAATGCAACAAAGGTAGTCTACCTCTCTTACAGTCTAATGTTTGAATGTGTTATATCCTTGGAAAGATTCTTCTTGTGTTTATGGAACATCAAAAAACAGCCTGAGCTAACATTCACATTTTCTGACTTTCAGGCTGCTGTAGAGGAAGGTATTGTAGTAGGTGGTGGATGCACCCTGTTGAGATTGGCATCAAAGGTGGACGGAATCAAGGACACCCTCGAGAACGAAGAGGAAAAGGTAATTTTTTCCTTTAACCGGGATGGCTGTATCTGTTTTCTAATTTGTCAGCCGGGAAAACACTATTTCCAAGCGGTGTCAAGATTTTCTAATGTGCTTTCTTTTTATGGTTTTAATTCAACCTTTTGATAATTTCAGGTCGGAGCTGATATTGTTAAGAGAGCTCTGAGTTACCCATTGAAATTAATTGCCAAGAATGCGGGAGTTAATGGAAGTGTTGTCAGTGAGAAAGTATATTTTTTTTTCCCGCTGCATAATGATTGGTTGAATCTTAATTATGCCGTGTGGAAAATAATTTGAAGCTTCCTTTTTTTCTTTAGGTGCTCTCCAGTGACAATCCTAGATACGGATTCAACGCCGCAAGTGGAAAATATGAAGATTTAATGGCTGCTGGAATCATTGATCCAACCAAGGTTTGTTAATTACGACAATACATCATACATTCTGTTCTTTGCGAATCTGAACTGAATTCAAGGATTTCAAATTTTTGTATCCCGAATAAATTGAGCTAGAATTGAAGTTCTCATGTTCTCCCTTGATCTGTCAGGTGGTCAGATGTTGCCTAGAACATGCATCCTCCGTTGCGAAAACGTTCTTAATGTCGGATTGCGTAGTTGTTGAGATTAAGGAGTCAGAACCGGTGCCTGCCGGCAACCCCATGGGCAATTCAGGTTTGGATCTTTGAATTACAAGGTTGTCAAGTGGGAAACTGAAAAGGGTTTCTCTTTAACTTTTTTTTTTTTTTTCGTTTTCTTTTTTGATGGCAGGATATGGATACTGAGTAATTTAAGCCTAGCATGAGAGAGAGAGAGAGAGAGAATAAAGATCAAGCTCGGTGGAAAGCAATACAACTGGTCATTAGTTGGTATATATATATATATATATATATATATTTGTGGGGTGACCAAGCTTTTTGTATACAAACACAAGGAATTCTAGTGAGAGGGTAGCTTAGCGTCATGGAGTGCGGCTTGTATTGAATTTTGTAGTTTGATCAGTGAAGAATTTTAGAATTGAATTGAACCTAAAAGAACCAATTTTTCAAGTTTTCTTCTTTTGTGCATTGCATTTTTTTTCCACCCTATATACCAGTCTCAAAAGGTTAAGGAATAATAGGGGTACATAATTTCTGTCTATTGCGTCTATTTATCAAATATTGTAAATAATGGATAATTTGGTTCGATAGTTTAGTTAAGTTGAGGGTCAAAACAGCCTCCGTACTTGAACTCGCATTTTACGCGACTAATTCTATCAATTGGGATTCAACAACATAAACGGGCCGTATTCCTCAAAAGTTAGCAGGAAGCTTGAGCTTAAACTTCTAGGCTTTTGCAAATAATAATAAGAGAAATAGTAGAAAATAGGCCAATATAAAAAGTTTAAGAAAGTATATAGGTCAATTTTTAGTTATAAAAATTAATAGGTCATAATTTGTCAAGTTATGGTTCATAATCAGACAAGTTATTGACGAAAACAGTAATTTGACCTATTTATTAACTTATGTAAACTATTAGCCTATTAATTTTAATTCATCTTAAGTCTTGGCCTATATCCCTCTTTCATCTCTAATAATAATGATCAATCAATTTAGAAAACGCTTCAAATTGTATTTGATTAAATATTTCCACCCTTTTTTATTCTGTTTATAGAAAGAAAAAAAATCCATTATTTGCTCATAATAATAATAAACAATGAATAAAAAAATGGTTTACGCTACAACTTTTCCCCATCTTTTGCATTCAATTTTAATAGTGTGATTTATAGCAATATAATTTGTATCTCTGTTATACTTGGAAACTTCGATCTTTTAAGAAAGCATGCTAAGAAGAAATTGATGCTCTGAAAAGCAGCATTTATGATTAATAAGCAAATCGTGAAGGCTGCCTTGGTAATTTTTGGGACGAAAAACCTATTATCAATACAGTAAGCACACAAATATTGGGGAGACTTCAATTTGCATAATTCTTTCATATTATTTGATTCTTGCCGATGCAAATGCGTAGCATGTGCTCCAGGGAAAAACCTACTTTGGAAAACCAATTGAATGAGAATGCTTCATAAAAGTCTTCAGCACCAACTTTAGGTTCAATTTTTTAAAGTTTTTTTTTTTTTTTTTTTTTTTTAAAGTTGCGTTCTCTTTTCAAAGAGTTGACAAATGTCCTCACAATTTTACACCAAAAAGAGCAATTATTTGGTCTTCATTTTATCTTCAGACAAGCATAGGTAAAACCAGTCAACTGTTCAGCGAAAAGAGATTAACCAGTCAACTGTGACACAATTCCCTTTCATATTTACAATTCAATTCGGGCGCGGCTATCATTACAGCAAACATTCCAAGAGCAAATTTGTCTTCGGCTGCTCTTCCTAATTTGATCTGCCCACAGAATTGAATCCAGTGAAGCCATTGAAGACACACTTGACATTGTGTATACCTTTTATGGGCATTGATTTTTGGACAAACATATGCCAAAATTTTCAATACTTAGTCATTATGATCGAGTCCTCGGACGCATTATTATTGTTGATTCTTCCTGAACTCTGTAAGAACCGGGTATATGTTTTCGAAGGCTGTGTAGGTCTCATCCCTTACCTGGAAAAGAAAAATGTTTACTTCTGGTTAAGTAACACACAAGAATCACTTGACAATCCAAAACAAATCATTCAAACAATGCACTTTACCTTCGCCCCTGTAAGGACAATTTTTCCTGAAACAAAGATGAGCAGCACAATCTTTGGTTGCTTCATGCGATAAATCAAGCCTGGGAATAGTTCTGGTTCATACTGATCGCCAGAGGTGAAGAACAATAAGCATTAACAAAATAAGAAAACAACGAAAGTATTATGGTTTAGATAACTTGAAATTATTCGAGAATGTAAAAGAAAGCAACAGATCCAACAACTCTCATCCCCCCTACAATCCTTTTTACCAACTCGCTGAATCATTCCCAAAGATGATGAGCCCAAAAAAAAAAAAAAAATCCTTAAGAGTTTAAGATTGTAAACTGAAAGACAAGAAACTTCAGCTAGAAAAGGGGAAAATATAAAATAAAAAATTCAAGTAATATGAGAGTAATGTTGGGAAAGAAACCATAGATTGAAATACAGAGTTGGCACTTACACTTGAGAAAGCACCATGGGAATATGCAAGTCCTTCAAGCCTTATGGGAAATTTAACATCACAGGATCCTACTATATTCTGGATTTTAAAATCCTGTCATAACAAAAATCATCATGTCTTAGACAAGACTAATAGTAAACAGTAAGAAATTTAAATCACAAATTTTGAAACATAAAAACATTAAACTTTTGTAGAAGTTAATGAACGGATTTGTACAAGAGGGAGGGGAAAAGAATGACATACCTTAAACTTTGCTGGGAAACCAAGTTTCTGGATGATTCGAGCATACTGAACAAGAGAAATAGCGTATAAGAATCTCAGAAGCTCTTCCAAAAGCATGATCACAATTGCATTATAATTGTTATTATTTCAAATAAACAAAACCATTACATTATATACAACAATCCAAAGACTATTAACTGGCTTTCTTATAGTACGTGCCATGGGTGTGAGATTGAGAACCAAATAAAACTTTTAGGCAAACAAGGCATTAGGGTACCAAGTTACCAAAAATAGCATTATGACTAGATAAAACATAGGGCCGAATTTGGAAGTAATCTGATTACCTTTCTTGCTGCAAGTTTCGACTGTTGTTCACTCTTAGCCCCAGTACAAACCTGGACAGCATCACAACACACAGAAATGAGCTTCAAATTCTGATAAGAAGATTTTTCCGCAAGCTATCATAACATGACACCCATCCCATAAACGGTCACAAACCAACAGCTCAAGGGAGGGAAAAAAAAAAAGCCAGAAGGTTCTCATAATTATGCACCAACAAACCTCGCTTACCACAAACTTAAAACTTAGATTAAATGCTGTAAGGATCACTTGACATTGGACACAAATATCAACCAAGGATCACTCTGATCCGCTCTTGAAACTTACCATCTTGCCAGATGCAAATATCAATGCTGTGGTTTTTGGTTCTCTTATTCTCATTATAACTGCTGCAAAACGCTGCAAGGAAATATGAGTTAGCAAAGTAATATGAAAGGGAGAGAAGTTTTTACTTGTAGGAACATATTGCAAATAGTCTTGTATTGAACTTTTGACTAGTAGTTTGTCAAAGCACAAAGTATCAACATCAAGCATGAAGCTACTTCAGCTAAAGGAGGCTCAGAAAAAGGAGAGAAAAAAAAAAGATATATTGGAAAATATTTGGTATCGCACAAATCGTATTAATATTGAGCTATAAAGCTGGTAGCCGACCTTCAGTATAGTATGAAAAAAAAGAAGGGTAAAGAAAGAGTAAAAGGGAGGGGCAAGAGTTGGAAAGGGAGAAGGAGAGCTGTTACATGCCTTAGGATTGTATTCAGCATTTCTAGCTTGGAGTGCAATGGCCTTAAGATCCAACTTGCAGTCCAAATTGACCGTTGAGACGATATTTCTGGAAATTTGGAAGGAGGCAAAAATTTTTACGTGCTTAACGAACATATATACAATAGAGCTAAAAAAAACTTGTTTCAGCTGGTCAGTCACTTGTTGAACAATTTTAGAGAACGTGCTCAGTTTTTGAAAAGAAATAATAAGACAAAAGTATTTTCTACGTCCTAAGTCCTTTTTTTTTTCCTTGTATATCTTATCAAAGGCCAAATAAGTAATGGATATCGGGAACCAAACCCGCATCTTCTCCTTGCCAGTGGCGGTCGTTCTTACTTATTTGTGATTTAAGAGAACATACCCATAAGACAAGAACAGCTTTAAAATTAATTATTTGAAATGGAAGTTTAATGAGCAATCAGCAATCTATCTAGTAACATCCTTCATGTATTTGAGCTGAAATCCGCAATATTAAGCTACTGCTTGAGAACCACACAGAACTGTAATATGTAGCCTTCGTATTTAGCCATCATACATTAAACTCTACTTATATCAACTGCTCTATAGTAGACACTATATAATGACTGATATGGGTTGATTCAATACAAAACAGATACGCAGCACAAGTTTATATTTATGCAGCCACAAGAGCTTCTCAGCTTGGCTTGAGGTCTTAGTAAAGTTAAATCTCAAGTGAAATGGACAAGCACTGAGGTGATATAGATGTTTTACCAGCTGTGCAACATGGCCAACTAAAGTATTAATGATATGCAGCACAAAATGCACATTCAAATAGAGCCACATATATGCAATATCTGCATTTTCATTGTCGTTGATTTTATTGTATGAATCCACATAGCCAATATATAAACTCCTTCTATATGTATGTGTGTGTGTGCGTCTGTATTGGTAAAATGGGCTCACTGGAGGGTTGGAACAATCCCCGAAGGATGCTTCGCGAGATCCACCGGTTGGCTTCCTTCCACGACTTGTTCCGCCATTGTTGGCTTTCACTCCCCTTTATATCAGTGAGAATGACTCAAACGTCAAATCTATTTTCACCACCATAACATAAAAAGAAGTATTAATTTCAGGCAAATTTAATTCAGAGACGCAACTCTTCCCAAAAAAAAAAAAGAGAGAGAGAGAGAGAAAAGAAAAGAAAACCCACATTCTTTTTGTTTACATTGAATTTTTTCGCAGAAAATATGCTTAAGTATTAGAAGAAACAGAACAAATGGGTACAGAAAAAAAAAATCAAAATCAAAACCTTCCGAGAGAAATTATTCAACCAAAGAAAAATTATTCATCTTATTTTTCTTTTCTAAGACAATTTTGTACAGTGAAAAAACGACAACGACAAAAACATAAAATTTTTACTTCAAAAAAGAATACAAGTAAACACAAGGAAGGCATGATCAAGAAATCAGATCTGCGCTTCCATGGCGTCCTTATTACAACGAAAAGCCCCTTTGAATTATCCGAATTTGTTCCAACCTAAACAAGAGGTTACAAAGCTAGGGTTTATAGTATCTTGAGATTCTAGAACGGTTGAACTAAAGATCTTTCAGTATAAAATAGCTAAGGTTTCGATGAGCAATAGAAGCAAGAGATATCAGCAGATCTGAGTACAATTTTCCGGGAAAATCTTAAAGAAAACGAAAAAGAAAATCGGTCTAGGCCTGTTCTTTGGAAATAGCGGGAAGAGTTTGAAAAGCGGTACCTTTTATATATATGTGTATATATATAGGAGAAAGGAATTTGTATTTGAAGGCTTTAAAAAGGGTTGGATCTAGATCTGAGGAAGAGAGAAGACGAGAGAGAGAGAGGGTTTTGAGAGCTTCTGGAGGCGATTTGTGAGCTCTAGATCGGGTGCCGCTTCTCTTTAGGGATGTTATATTTTATACTTCCCTCCACTACCCTTGTGTTTTGCACTGCACATTGTCCGCTTGTTAGGGTTATTATTGGAATTTCGTTCTCAAATGGGAAGGATAACTTAATCAGGCTGTTGGAATCTCGTCTGGTCAAAGACCAATAATAGTTTGCCAACTGTGCTCTTGTGCGAGATCGCCTGTGTGATGAGTTAGGGATTAAAATTTAATTATTAATTCTACAAAAGATCGGTTTACTCTCAATCACACTTTAGTCCTCGACTTTTTAAATGATTCACAATTTGTCTCTAATCTATTACTTTATTTCGGTTTCAATACTTCAATTAGTTAATTGTTAAGTATATTCACAAAATATTTGAAAATTTAGGAACCAAAATTGAAAAAATCTAAAGTCTAGAGACTGAAATGATATAAAAACAAAAATTAAATTTCACTAATAACGTATAGCTAATAGAATGACTAAAATTAAAACAAAGTAATGACTTGGAACTAATTGTGAGACATTTTAAAAGTTGGGACCAAAGTGAGATTGATGCTAAACGTTAGAGACTATTTGCGTGATTAACCTTTTAATTTTTTTATATTTTAGGTTTACTACAAGAGTATACATATGCTTTTGCTCATATGGAATCTATGTCAACATACTACATTAGGGTTAGTTTGGCGCTGTAGTGCTGTTGAAAATATTTGTTATAGTTGTGCGTATTAGTTAGAAGTTATAGTGATTAAAAGCTTGTAGGTGTTTGGTAAGTTAATTTTTAAAACTGTAACACCATAAATGAAAATTTAAATATTTATTAAACAACATATAAAATTAATGTATAAATATATAATAATTAAAATAGACCTATTTATTATTTTTATTTTTATTTCTAATTTAAAGATCATCGTACATAATATTTTTTTATATTTTTAATATATATAATTTTTATTTTGTTATTAATAGTTTATGAATTGTCTTTGGTCCGGCAGGAATAAAATGCCTGACCGGTCAGTACATACATTGTAGCCATTGGAAATTAGATGGACAACCTTGATTTCTTGATATTTTAAATTTCTTTTTTTGTTTTCCTTTTTGTTCGAGAGAGGGGTACCTAGTTAACTAGGTCTAACCAAAAGTAACAAAAAAAAAAAGTGCAAAAGTCCCCTGAGTTGTAAAACAATTCATTCATAAATACACGCTACTCTTTATATTTGCTTTCACCTATGATATTATATGTCCAATTTGATGTAATGTCGTTCTAGAATTTCTTCACAATTTAGATTTTCCATTGCATTATGTATCAAATATGCTATTCTTTATTTTATTTTATTTTTTTGCTAGTGAAAAATGTGAAATCAAATGGAAAACTATTTGAGTGTGTTAATTAAAATGCAGAAAGATGGGTTTGAGGCCTAACGAATACTTTTTATAAGATTTTATTTGCCCCCACTACGTAAGTTTGCTAAGATATTTTTGACAAATTTAATAAGTAACAATCTTATTGATTTTTAAAACAAAAGATGAAAGTGATCCAAGTTTAGAATGTTTATTTATATTTAAAATCATGTATGTTCGTGAATGGGTACAACTCTTACAGCATATATAATTTTTTATTAAAAAGTGTCTTCATGAACCGACATAAATGTCAATAATAAAAACTTAATTCTGACCATTTGATCACACTTATGTAAATGTTTACATTTAATTTTAACAGTTGTATGGTACTCAATCGTATCAACGGCTCACATTAAATATGAGAAATGCAAACAAGTAAAAAGAGAGCTTCTTATCTCCTTGCAATGATGTATATGTGCGCCTTAAAAAGCCCACACGCGTGTGCATGTGATGGTGTATTGTAATGACATGGTCTGCACAAATAATATTGGCCTCGTTCATTTCACCGATTCGAGTTTTCAATTTTAAGTTTTTATAATAAAAAGTTTTCAAAAAATGTCACATTTAACTTTTTCTATTACAGTGAAAAGCTCTAAAAAAATATCACATATCAACTCGAATTGAAAACTCGAATCTACGAAGTAAACGATGCCATGATATATCACCTGCTTCCTTATAAACAACTTTGCTTGTTTCTCTATTTTCATGTAGCGTCTTTGGTTTTCCACCCTCTAATAGATGTTATAATCTCTTTAAAAAGAAAAAATTATTAGTGTCCTCATGTTCTCACCTAACGCTTATAGAAGAAATCAACTAGTCTTTCAAATTAGATTTTACTAAGACGAACAATTTTTTTGTTGATTGTACGAGCTAACCAGTCAATCCCGCCGTTTTCTTGCTTAGTGTGCGTAAAATTTAATTATGCATCTTCATTGTATATTGCTTCTTATTCTTCTTCTTCTTTTTTTTTTTTTTGGATCTTTATCTTTATGTTTCTGAAAACTCTTTTGCTTTTAGGTTTGGGGGATTGCGTACGAGTCCACTGGCGATGGTTGTCACTGTTGGTACTATTTTGTTTACCGCTTTGTTTGTTTGAAGAATGAACTAATAATAATACAGCATCGCATTGTCTCGTTTACTTCGCTGATTCGAGTTTAGAATTTGAATTTAGATGTGATTTTATATGAGAGCTTTTTACTGTAGTAAAAAAGCTAGATGTGATTGTTTGTGAGAGCTTTTTACTATAGAAAAACTCGAATTCTAAACTCGAATCAGCGAAGTGAACGATTTTTTGTTTTGACTGCTCTCAATTTATTTTTAACTTGGTTTGGCGTCTGCCGATTCAGATGGAAATCCCATTATATGAGCTAATTTTGTTTATGGCGCTATTGTATTGATATAGATTGTATTTATGAAGTTTAGATCTCACAGTTTATAACACGTTCTGGTTTATCTTACAAGAACATTTATGGGAAATATTGGATTATTTAGAATCTTTAAGAATTAGATATGCAAAACAGTTAGTGGGTTTGGTTGGATGGAAAAAAAAAAAAGAAAATGAAAAAGAAAAGAGAGCATGGAATGAATGTTTTTATGTATGTGACAAAAGAAGCAATGCTAGAGGATGATGTTCTTTTGAAAAAAGATGGCCAATGATGAACAAAATAGTCATTGAATGTATGCAAAAGGAAAGAAACAAATGTCGTGTTTAGAATTGATCTCGTTTTTATTTTTCACATTTTTTAAGAAAAAAAAATGAAAACGTTTTTAAAACGGTGTTTGGCATAATAAAGATAAAAATGAAAATGTATACAATTTTTTAGTTTAATGTAAAATGAGAGAGAAATGAAAAACGACTTTTAGTCGTTTTCATTTTTTTTTTCCGTTTTCTCCTCTCTCGAGCAAAGAGAAAGAGAGAGACATTAATGAGTTTTTTTATACTGAAAATAATCTCTTAATAAAATTACCAAACTCATATTCAAAAATGATTTTTGTCTGAGATTAAAAACGTTTTCATTTTTATTTTCATACAAAAAATAAAATTATTTTAGAATGAGTTCTAAACGCGCCTTTTTGTGATTTCAGCAGTGTTCATATGGGCATTAGTTTCAGCTCTGAAACAAACATTAATGGTAATTTAAATGATATTAATATAAGTAGAGTTGATCGAGATTGAACTAGGATAAGTAGACTAGGTAAATTTTGCGTTATGAAGAGGCGGATCAGTCAACCTAAAATCTTTAATGAGCTCATCAAACAGCTTCATACTTAGTAACGGTATTGTTGCCACTCTTTTCTGACAAGAACCAAGTAACGTTGAAATCTCCTCCAACGCACCATCTTTGACCACATAAACTCCAAAGCCCTGCTAACTCATCCCAAAATAACACTTTTTTATTATGGTGGTTAGGGCCATATACTCCTGTAAGTCACCAAAAATCCCCTTCTCAACTTTAATGGAAACTGAAAAATCTTCTAAAAACTTTCAATTACTATACTTAGAAAACGTTTGGTTCATTGATTACGACACGTCGTTTCCTGATTGCCTTTTTTCTTGTGTGCTCCACGGAAGATAGAGTGAACTGTGAAGAAAGGCTTTGCAGTAAAACTTCGATAAAACATCGGTAAATTGTAGTGAAAATAAGGAAAATTTCAGGAAAACTCTAGTAAAAATATCGATAAAACATAGGTAAATTTTCATTATATAATAAATTTGTCTTTTTCTAAAAATAGTGCATATACTACAATTTTCTATGCTTTCATGTGATATAAGAAACTAATGGTGTGTTTGGAATTTGTTTCAAAATAATTTTATTTTTTGCATGAAAATGAAAACGTTTTCAATCTCAAACAGAAATCATTTTTGAAAATGCGTTTGGTAGTTTTATTAAGAGATTATTTTCAGTATAAAAAATCCATTAATGTCTCTCTCTCTTTTTCTCTACTCGAGAGAGGAGAAAATGAAAACAAAAAATAAAAAATGACTAAAAGTCATTTTTCATTTCTCTCTCAATTTACACTAAACCAAAAAATCATTTTCATTTCTATTTTTTTTTTGTCTTTAATTGTGCCAAAGCCATTTCTCTCCGTTTTCATTTTTTATTTTTAAAAAAATATAAAAAACAGAAACAAAAACAACTCCAAACACAACCTAAAACTCTTTCTATAGCAATTGTTTAAATATAGGTATTTGGAAGCTGAAAAAAAAAACCTTGGAAGCTGAAAAGTTCTCTCTCTCTTTGTTGTTGTTGTTGTTTTTTTTTATTATTTTTTTATTTTTTTATAAATTGTGTGTTGAAATGGCCTAAAAGTCCACCTCAATCCCCCATTTCCATCCCTACTTAAAAAGAGACACGTACAGATCGAGAATTCTTGTTAGGAGTTTCTTTATACGTATCTCATTCTCCATTTAATATAACTATATTTTAAAATTTTAATAGTTGAAGATAAAAATAAAGTAGAATTCGTTGTAAATTTAAATAAAAAATCAAAGGTTCAAGAAAATAAATTTTAAACATGTCCAAATCAAATCTTAGTAATAAAGTTATAAAAAGATTAATTATGTTTAAAAATTTAATTTCATATAATTATGTATATTATACATATACTAAAGGAAATGAAGAGTTTCACTCTTCATGCTATAATGCAATGAACAATATCTTTTTTTTTTACCCTTATATATTTCTCCAAATGATTTTTTTATTTCCGTTATGTTATTTTAAATGTAAAGTTATTATATTACCCTTCAGTTCAATGTCATTTGTTTTGGTTTATTCGGACCGTTTTGGTCATTTGCACTCAGATTTTCCTTTTCGTTTGTTGCTTTCTACAACCTTCTAGATGTGTGTTTCTTTTTCTTCGTTTTTGGAGCAACTTTTCTCTCTTCCGTTTGTTTCCTTCTGCAACCTTCTAGATCTTTTTTTTTTCATTTCTCTTCGCTCTTTTCGTTCGCCCTTTTTTTCTCTTCTTCTTCTTCTCATTTGATTCCGTTTTCTTCCTTTGCTTCTGCTGAAATTTTTTCCTTTCTTCTTTTTTTTTTTTAATTTCATTATGTTCCATTGCTATCTTTTTTGTGGGCATTTTTTGGTTTTTCTTTCGTGATTTTGTTGTTTTCGTATCTTTGGTGGCATTTGTTTGGGTTTAAATTTGGGATTTTACGGTTTTCCTGTTAGTTCTTCTAAAATTGGTAGAATCTTTTGTTCTTAGTTTTGTTATTTTAAATTTTTTTTCTCCTTTCCTGCTTCGTTACTTTTTGTGGTTTTTTCTTTCCCTCTTCTTATCGTTACTTGCTTTGTTCCTTAGTTGTTCTGTATATATTATAGGTTTTCTTCTATAGTTGTTTTTAAATCCCAATTTTGTATTTTTAATTTTTAGCTTCTCCTTTTTCCACTGGGTTTCTCCCTTTATTATTTTCTTTTTATGAATTATATAGTACTTTGTTTGCTAACCTGTGATATTTAGTTCACATTTTTTGTAGATTTATTATCTTCTTCTTTGATCACTAATTTGTTTAGAAATTTCATTTGCGTTGGTGTCATTTTTCCTGACTAATTTCATACCGTATCAGGGTAAGTCTTGATTTTTTTTCTCTTTATTTATTGTATTGGTGAGTTGGGATCCTTATAGTGGCCATTTGCTTTCTAGGTTTGATGACATGATGATTTATACTAATTTTTTTCCAAACACATTAAATGAATTGATGATCTTTTTCCTGTGAATTCTCTGGAATTTTGACTAATTTTTCCTTTATGTTATCGAGAATGCTGCGTAATTTTAAGGAAAAAATTATCACTTTTCTTCCCTTTTTTTTTTTTTTTTTGCATTTTACTCTTTCTGAGGCTATTATTTTTTAAATAATGCTAGGGCTGTAATAGTTTTGTAATTTAATTAAGTAATGTTTATCATTTAAGTTTTCTTACTTCAATATACAATAGTACGTGTTACATTCCCAGAGGATACGGATTCTTCATGTACGTTGCTGTTTTCTTCTCCTGCGGTTGTTGTTTTGTTTCTTCAGCTTGGTTTTATCCCCTATCATTTGCTATTTCGGTCGACCATTTTTCATTTACTGCTCTGTTTCTTGACCTCTGGCCTTCTGATTGTTTGTGCTTGTTGTTCTTTTACCCATCATTACTCACTCTTTTGTTTCACCATTCATCATTTACTGCTCTATTTTCTTATGCTTTTATTTTGGAGCCTTTGTGTTCTCCTGTGGTTGGTTGATATATAACTTCAAGTACTATCAATACTTCCCTTTTATTTTTTTTGCAACATCACTAATATTTGCTCTTTGTTTGTTTTATTACTTTTATTAATTTATATTCTCACTGTTTTATTATTACTTAATAACATTGACCTGTTAGTTGATAGTATTTGTATATTTACTTGCAACTTATCTGTTTCGTGTTAACATACTTAGATGGATGTCCTTGCTTTATATCTTTTACAATTAACTTCTCTTTTTTGGTGTTTTTTTTTTTTCCTTATTCCTTTCTTTTTGGTTCTTTTTGTTTTCCTGATTCTTTTTCCCCTCCCTTTCTTATTTCCTCATGGCAATAATGATTATAAACGATTTTGACACTTTGAGTTTGATATAATTTCTTCAAAGATTGCTGTTAATGTAGTTCTTTCATTTTGCCCTCTTTTTGTCTACGTTTTTTGATTCAAAATCTTTTCCCATGTCTTTTTCCTTATTTTTTAACACATTCTCATACTTTTACTTTCTTTGGACCAATAATCAATTTAAATGTCATTTAAGTCTCTATCATTTCCTAATTCATAAAATTAATGTGTATATATATTAGCGATGATCATACTCAATTTTCACGTATTAAAGTTTGTTTGATTCGTCTAAAAAGTGATGTGGCTATGTCCAAAAAAATTAACTAATTTTTATCAATTATATATAAAAAGATAATATCTATTACTTCAAAGATATATATAATTTTTATTATTATCTCGGGGCTCTCCCGAAAGCAACAACACCAGCTCCAACATCAATCCACCCATAAACACTAAATCCAAAAAAATCAAGCACAAGGTTAGATATACCTACTAACTTACATTATTTATAAACAAAAAACAACATTTATAATTTCAAATATATATTTTAACAAATTTTTCCTGTTTCAGTTCTCAACAAAAGCAAACAGAACAACTTACGTCCAAGAATCAAGTAATGTCACTATTCCTAAATTAAAATATTTTTAATTTCATCAAATTATTAATACTAATTTATTAAAAATTCACCTTTTGCAGTTAAAAATAAAAAATGCAAATACTTTAGCACAACAACTTAATGCACAATGTAAATAAGTCTATGTTACTATATTGTAGATATTTATTTATCTGCATGTATATATATAAACTACATTTACTTAGAGCACAATGTAAACAAATTTATGCTACTATATTGTATATATTTATTTACACATATATAAATTACTTTTCCTTTTATATAATATAAAAATATTACCTGCAGCAAAATGCGGGTAACAAACTAGTATACTTCTATATAGATATAAAAATACATATGAATATCAGGACGGACGCAGACAGAGAAATGTTTTCTTTGTCCCTGTCCTACCCCCAATTGGCGATAAGGTTTTACCTTATCTTTAACGGTATTTTTAATTAAGGAGAAGAAGAGAAATAGACCAAGATTTAAGATGAATTAAAATTAATAGATCAATAGTTTACATAAGTTAATAAATAGGCTAAATTATTGTTTTCGTCCATAACTTGTCTGGTTATGAACTATAACTTAACAAGTTATTCATAGTTTTTATCCATAACTTGTATGACTATGAACTATAACTTGACAAGTTTGTCCATAACTTATCTGGTTATAAACCATAATTTGACAAGTTATAACCTATTAATTTCTATAACTAAAAATTAGCCTATATACTTTCTTAAAATTTTCATATTAGCCTATTTTTTACTATTTTCCTTTTAAAATTACTATTTCCCATCCCCTTCCTTTTAGGTTTAGGGCCCATCCCCATAAAAGTACTGCCATATATATATATTTTAAAAATCTCATATGAAACTATATAGATAAGTAACTGAATTAGATTAAATTTCAATAAGATAATTATTTTCTAATTATTCGACTTTGTAAATGTATACTTGTTATTTACTAAACACTTCTTACCATGGATATAATCAAAAAATAAGTTCATTTATTTATGTTTTAAGGTAATTAACGTAAATAATCTAACTTATTTAATAGGTGCCAGTTTAGTCTTTATTATTTTAATTTTGACAAAACACCTCAATCTTCTTAAATAGGTGTAATTTATATCTTTCCGTCTACTTCAGTCACCCCAATCTTTTAATTTTGACAGAATTAATATTGGAATTATTCTGTCGAAACTCTCACTTTGGTGAAACTAGATTTTTACTTTTTTTTTTTTGGGTTATTTTTTTTGCTTTTTTCATTGTCGAAGAATGACGCTCTGTGTGTGTATTAGAGCATTGTAAACAAATAATAATAATAATAATTTGCAGTGTATTTGTTAAATTTCTCTCTATAATTATGTAGGACTGTGGATAGGGAGTTTTTCTTGGGTTTGGCCATGGAAGTCGTGGGTAGTCAATAGCCTTTTGCTTTTTTTTTTTTTTTTTGGAAATCCAAATAGCCAATTTACGATTATATCCCCACTCAGAGGCTCACATGAAGGGTCACGGGCATGTTCTATGAAGAAATTAACGGGTATAGACAGAAATGTGTGAATTGCACTTATTTAAGAAGATTGAAGATATTTTGTCAAAATTAAAAAAATAAAAAATAAATTGTAACCTATTAAATAGGTTAGGAATTATTTGCCAATTACTTTATGTTTTATTAATTATTTTAGGGCTCTCAAAGTTTCATTTAAAAATTTAATATGTTAAAATAAATTTCTATTCTCTTTATATTTTTATGTCAATTTCACCTGTATTGGTATTTTCATTGATATTTTTATAAAATCCAAGCACTGATATTTCTATACTTTCATTAAGAATTCATGGCTAATTGCATTAATAAAAAGTAATTGCAGAGATAATCTAGCTGTAATTAGTATTACGCCTTTGATTTTACCCCGATTTTTTCCCCCCCCCTCAAGGTTTTTTTTTTTTTTTTTTTTTTTTTTTTTTTTTTTTTAAGCGAATGTTTTGTTTTTGTTTTTTGTTTTTTTGTTTTTTTCATTTTGGGCCTTCTCTCCGTGCTAGGGCTTTTTTAGGGTTTCTCTAAAGCTCTTCTATAAAGGGGAACGGTGCCGTTCATTCTTTGACAGAGGTTGCCTCTCTGTTACGGAAAAACGCAGCAGTCACTCACTCCTTTTCCTTCCTATCTATTTTCCAGGAAAATTCTTCGCTTCTTTTCCTCTATTTTCCAGGAAAATTCTTCGCCTTCTTTTCCTCTATTTTCCTTCCCTTTCTACTTTCTCTTCTTTGTTTATTGTGAATTAGGGTTTGCCTAATATTGCAATTCTTTGATTCTGAAAAACCATTTTCGGTAGATCAAGGAATCTATCGTTAGGCTATAGTGACGCCAAATACGCACAGAGAAATCTGTGTATTTCCACCTTTAGCTCCGATTATCCTTTAGAGTTTTCTTTGCCCTTTAAAATAGGATTATTTCGGTTATAAGGTTGATATATATATATGTATATGTATATATGTATATATTCTCTTATCTTAAATTGCTTTATGAATTTGTTTGGGTATTTGATGTTTTGGGATGATGAAACAAATCAGACGGATTCCCACTGATAAATTCGTTTATGTGATTACACAACCAGCTACTTCTGACCCACATCGTTACCCATATTCTTTGTATTTTGTTTTCTGACTGTATTTTTTATTGGTATGATAATGATTAATGGAAAAGGCCGGTGATGTGATTAAAATATTTGCTACTCTTGATGGGACTCTCATCCCATCTGATGATTCTTATCCACCAAGATCTCTGAGGCTGTCTATATTTTTTCTGGTATTGAGAAAATTGCTTTCTCTATACCATTGCCGTCGCTGGACAAGA
Organism: Morus notabilis; assembly: GCF_000414095.1. Taxonomy (NCBI): domain Eukaryota; kingdom Viridiplantae; phylum Streptophyta; class Magnoliopsida; order Rosales; family Moraceae; genus Morus; species Morus notabilis. The sequence continues at coordinate 55,756 of NW_010363664.1, read as the reverse complement.
GATCGCCGGCACGACGGACACCGCTTCCTCACCGTGAGATCGCGAACAGTCTCCCCAAACGTCGCGGGATTCTGCGAGCGTCTCTCTATCGGCGGATCTTAGATCTCCTGGACTCTAATCTTCGGTAATAATCTTTCTTCTTTGCTTCAATTTTTCCTACGTTTACCCTTTCTTATTCTCTTTTTGATTTCGTTGAAGCTTTCTGTGTTCTTGTTCCGATATTATTTATGGCTCTTGCATTGATGGCTTTACGTTACTCATTGTTCATCTCAAGAAATTTATGGAGGATTGTTTTATGGAAGAGTTTTCTTTTTGTTTTTCCTCTCCAATCCTTCCTTTCTTCATTTCCATATAATCATTTTTGTCTTTTTTTTTTTCAATTGAATATATGCTATTTCAGTATTGTTTTTTGGTTTGTGACTTTTAATTTGAAGTTACTTTTTGACATTGGCTTCACTATCTGGTTGGTGTGGATGATTTTCATCAAATTCCCATCCGACTCGTTCCCTTGAAGCAATATTAATAGGTGTTGCTTGCTTTTTCTATTTTTTTTTCCCTCTTTTTCAAATAAAGGAAAATAAAACTGGGGCGAGCAGCTATATTTTATTTTATTTAATTGTTCAAAAAATAAATGAGTAACTGTGATGAGTCTCTACAGACCTGTAATGATTTGCGGATATGATCGCACATCTTAAGAACATCTAAGGGACTGAGTTTCTTTTTGAGAATTTGTAAACGTTTTCTTTTTGTTATTATTTTCTTTTTTTGAGAATTTATTTGGCTTCTTGTTTTATTCTAGTCGACATACACCGATTTAAGTTTAGATTTCGTGTTTGTTGTTAATTGAAGCCAAATATAAAATGTTCCCCTCGCTATCCAGTGCCTGCTTTTTATGTTGCATTTGGACGTTGGGGAACTACATTGGATTAAACCTTTTAGTCTAACTTGTTTTCTCAAATTCCAGGCTGGGGGTGCGCAAAATATTGTTTAGGAAAAACCGAGTGTTTTACATGTTTTCTCGCCAGCAAAATATTAGGGTTTAAAAAAGTATGTCTAGGCGTATCTAGAGCTTAAATTAATAACCAAAGCCAAAAATAGAGAAATTGAGTGTTTTTCTTGTTTTCTTGCATCACTCATGTTATTTAGTGGCTAATTAGTGATATCTCACGTACAAAAGCCGGGGGAGCGCAAAATATTTTGCTCTAAACAAGTAACTCTTGCCCTATCCACATATTTGAAAATGGAGGAGTGTAACTTGAGTGTAGTTTTTGAGTTGAATTTGAATTATAATTTTAGTTGAAGTTAGAACTTGAATAAAGTTGAGTAAAATTAAATAAAGTTGAAACTTAAAAGAACGTAAACTTAAATAAAGTTGAAATTTGAGTTGTCTTTTTTTGAGTTTTTTAGACAAAAGAACATGCTTTAGTGATTTAAATTGTTTTCTTGTTTCACCTATGTTATTTGAGCGAATCGTGCCAGTGTATTTAGAGCTTAATTAATTACCAAAGCCAAAAATTGAAAAATTGAGAGTTTTCCCGCTTGACTTGTGTCATTTTAAAGCGAATCGTGCCTAGTTAAAGATATGTCGCATACAAAGGCCGGGCGAGCGCAAAATATTTTGGCCTAAACAATGGAGAAATTGAGGGATTTAAATTGTTTCGCGGCTTCACCCATGTTGTTTAGAGTGAATTGCGCCTAATTAGTGATCGCATATGAAGACTAGGGGCTCACAAAATATTACAGTTGTTTTTGAGTAAAATATGACTCACAAAATATTAAGGGCAATTTATTGCTGACGACAGTGTTGAGGTCATTGTTGACATGTAAGTGCTGACGTGTAAGTGTTGATGTTTTAATGCTGACCGGTCAATGCTGATGTTGACGTTGAGGTGTGGCGTATTAGTGTGCGGGCACTGATGCATCAGCACTGACGTGTTAGTGTTGATGTCAGCATTGAGGCGCGGGCTCGTCCAAGCGGGCGTGCGTGGGTCCTAGTGCGCATGCGGTCGCTCAGAGATCGTGCACGATCAGTTGTGGTAGCGCTTGCGGGTGCGTCAGCGCGTGCGGGGGCCGCGTTCCTGCGCGTGTAGGCCTGTTAGAGCGCGCGGGTATGTCAACGAGCGCTTGGGTGCGTCAGAGCGCGTGCATGGGTGCATTAGTGCGCGCACGGCCGCGTCAAAGCTCTTGTGGGCCCATCACCGCATGCGCGTGCGGGCCGCATTAGGGTGTGCTCGGGCACTTCAGGGAGCGTGCGCGGGCGCGTAAGAGCGTCTTGGTGGGCGCATCAGAGTCGGCGCGGGGGTGCATCAGAATTTATCCCTCGATTAAATTCAAGATTAAAATTTTTGGTACATTAATAAATAACAATGAATTCAAGATTTACTGAATTTACCCTATGATTAAATTTGATGAAAATTATTTTAACTAACAATTTTTTGATGAATCGTCTTTATTTTAGTTAAATATAAATTATTTTAATATTTATTAAATTTAAAATATAAATAATTTTATTAAATTTAGAAAAATCTTTGCATTTTTTATAGTAAAAGAATAAAATAATAAAAATAATAAAGTAACTAGCTAATATAGGTTAGTTATATTTAAGTAGTGTGGAATCCATTTTTTCAAATAACTAACAATTTAACTAAAGGTTGAATTGGAGAAAAATAAAAAAAAAAGGTTAAATTATTAACCATTTTAATTAAAAATATGAAATAACGTTAGCATGATTGGAGTTGGTCTGTTAGTAAAAAAATTGAGAAATTTTCAAAAATGTCATGAAAATAAAAATTGAAAAATCCATTTAAACTTATATACAATTAGATTTTTCATAGGATTAAATAACAAAATTTTCTTTGAATTATGACTCGTGTAGCATTTTTTTTTTCAATCTTTAAATCCCTTCCTTATGACTATGAATTGTTAACAAAAATACCCTTTCAATTAGTGCTTCTAACAGAAACGCCATGCCTTACAAATATTGACTTTTGCGATACAATTTGATGCTATATTACTCTTCTACCCATCATTCTTAAATTAATATTTGAAAAAATAAATTTTAATTTTAATTTAATATGATAATAAATAAAATAAAACAATTGAACAAAATTTTTAATTTTACTCTTTTAATTAATTAACTAAATAAAAATTACTTAGAAAGTTTTAAATTTTTAATTAGTAATATTTTTGTAAAGAACATATATGATTACAAAAATATCCCTCAATCACATAATATGGCCATGTTAGAAAATAGATAGAAAGAGAATTTTGTTAATAATTCATAGTTTATGGATAATAAGTGTGATGTTTTAAAGATCATGAATAAAGTGTTATACAAGTCATAATTCATATGAATTTATCTAAAACAAATATTTATAAAAGATGAGTAGAGAATCATCAAATGTAAAAGAATAAGATAAGAAAATAGAACAAAAAGGTGATGTCATCTATACATATTTAAAAGAGCTAAGCGCCTTTTCGTTCATTTTAAAAAAATTTTGACTCTTTTTTTCTTTTTCCATTTTTTACCTTTTTTTATTTTTATTCTCTCACTTTTTTTTTCCTATTGTCCTTTTTTCTCTATACATCTAATTTAATCTCTAATCTAATTAAACAATCTCTAATCTAATCAAACAATCTAACAATACACAAAAGAGCCAGACCTTTTTTCTTTTTTATGGCAGCTCTTCCACTTATATTTTTTCTTTTTATTTTTTGTGAATTTTTTTACAATTTAATTTTTGTGTGTTTTTTAAAAATATATTGTTTCTTCATTTTACTCATATTCCTATTTTTTTAGTTGGTTAAAATAATTTTTTTTTTAAATTTGTCCCTACTTAAATTTTTTGTCAATTGTTATCTTTACACATATTTTAAAATAAATATAAAATACCTTAAATGATTGTATAAATAAATGTTTAATTATTTAATAAATAATAAACTCCTTAGATGTTTTGCAACACAACAATACGTATGGAGCACGTTACAAAATTAGTGTATCAAAAAGAAAGAGAAGTCCCTTTGTGATGCCACATGTCAAAAGGAAAGAAAAAGCCTTATGGCTCTTTTTATGTATGTTATGATTAAAAAATAAATTATACTTTAAATTTAATATTATAATAAATAAAATAAAGCAACAAAATAAAATTTTTAATTTTGCTCTTCCAATTAATCAATTAAATAAAAATTACTTGGAAAGTTTAAGAAAAATTGTAATAACTAATAAAAAATAACTTACATCGAAAAAATTTAAAAAATCTTTATTTACGTGTATATGAATGATGGAAAAAACACAAAAAAACTATTTACGTGTAAATAGTAGATCTTAAAACTATTTAAAATTCTTTTTATTAGTTGTAAAAAAAATATGGGAAAAACATGTTTTTACCAAGTGTATATGAATGATTTACGCAGTAAATGATTTATTTACCATATAAACTGTTATTTATATTAAATAGAATTAAAATATGCTATTTACTTAATTTAGTTTTAAAAATATGTTATTTACTATATTCTCTCGATAAATTAATAATATTTTTTGAATAACATGTATGATTACAAAAATACCCTCCATTTATGTAATATGAGTCACTTTTCTCTTAGAAAACTAACAGAATGAGCATTTTTATTAACGATTCATAGTTTAGAAAGAACATGTATTACGTTTTAAAGATCAAAGAATAAAGTGTTATACAAGTCACAATTTACGGAGAATTTTTGTAATTAATCATTTTTTCATATTATGGGTGTGACATATATCCTATCTCTTATACAACGGAATTTGCACAAATTATATCAACTTATACCAAAGGACAACAAACAGATATGCACTAGTTCATTACAATTCCCTCAATAAACATACTGTTGGGCGGCATTTCCGGAATCATTAAATGTGCAATAAATTCAAAGGCTCATCGGAGCCCAAATTCTCCCGAGTCCAAGCTATCTTGAGCCCAAGCTCTCCCGAGTCCAAACTCTCCCAATCCGAAAGTTTAAAGGTCGTGTGATGTTATCAAGTGAAGTAACTGACACTCATTGAGATATTGAATGGTTGAAAGTTAATTTTCATTAATTATTTATCAGTTTTAACTCACAAAAAGATAAAGAGCCTCATTGTAATTAAGAGAGAATAAACTCTTGAATTAATGGGAGAATTAAACTCCCTCAATCATAATGTACTATAAATTTCCTCAATTTGAGAGGAAAAGGGACACTCATTTCTGAATACAATTGCCTTGTGATTGTCTTCATGTTTTTGTTATTCCATCAGAGGTTCTTTGTGTTCTTCTAATTTCTTTAGATAATTTATTTATTCAATCCAAATTATTAGTCTAGAGACATTGGATAAGTATTGGACGAAATTTTCCTCCTAACACATACTACTACATCCTTTGTTCATTTGCTGCATGAAAAATATACACTTGTATTACAGAATGCCACATTGTTGAGCCTGTGTCGTAAGTTTCTTAAAAAATGCTTCTCCATTATTATATACTTGCACCATTACCTGAATACCCCTCAACCTCAAAGAGTATTATTATATTGTCTCAAACTGTCATAAATCTGCCAACATCTCCACGTGTTAAGTTTAAGGTTTTTGGTAAATTTGCAACTATATGACTATATTTGGATAAGGTTTGTTTAATTTATTTAATAAGTCGTGTTAAAAAAAAAAAATTCCAATCTGTTTTTGCATCTTTTATTAATTCATGCTTCCAGAACTCATATTTAATAATGAAGATTGTGACGTTTCGTGTATGGGAATTACATCACGTGTTCTGAGTAGAACCAATGAAAATTGTCATCTTTATCATATTTTTGACAATTGTTGGTTTGCAAATTAACAACCAATGCCATTATTGTAACATAGGTGTCGCTCCAGTTTGCTAACCGCAGTGGAGACATTACTTAAATATATGTTTATAATCTTTTTAAAAATGTTTTCATAAGATAATTTTTTTTTTCTTTTTCGAATGCCAGAAATTGAGTGCTTACACATCTTTTATTGTATAAAAAAGTTGGGAAAAATGTATTTGCAAATATTTTGGCTGTATTTGAGAGGAAAGAAATCAGAACATTATTTGCGAAGCAGTACATGTAACATTTGTATTAAAAGGCGAGAAAATCATGTTGCTTGGAAGTTTTAGGGTTCGTGTTACATTAAAATGGTATTGAAAAATACATCTAAACAATACGAAAGCAGCACAGTAAAATTTTATTACATTTAGAAGTAGGCAGGTACTTTAAGGAGAAAAATGTTACACCACGTCCTATGAATAATTTGAAGTAAGATGTTAAGAAACTGTATAATACATTTTGTACGGCAGGAATGATTCAGCCAAACGTCAACAGGATCAATCACACCTTCCGCTTGCAATTACACTTCTGTTTAGTTGACTCGAATCTAGCGTTCTTTTCACAACTTAAATCATAACTTAAATTTTTTTATCTAAGAATCAATATTGGAATAAAATAATTAAATTTAAATTTTTATGAAAGAATATTATTGCAAAAGACGGCCCCGTTCATTTCGCTGATTCGAGTTTAAAATTCGAGTTTTACTACAGTAAAAAACTCTCACAAATAATCAAATCTAACCTTTTTGTTACAGTAAAAAACTCTCACATAAAATCATATCTCAACTCGAATTAAAAACTTGAATCAGCGAACTAAACAGGCCTTATGATTTGAGTTGTTCAAATAACATGTGAGTAAATAAAAGTTTTTCTAATAATAAAATTCGGGGACCCTCACAATTGACCGAGTAAGACCTTCTGTACGGGAGGTGCGTACCAAAATTCGTAGTCTTAAAAACAATACTTAAAGCATCTCCAACTATATTAATTATTTCATATTTTTAATTAAAATGACTAATGATTTAACTTTTTTTTGGTTTTTTTTTCCCTCAAACTATTAGCCAAATAGTTAGTTATTTTAAAGAACACATTTCACGCTAGTTAAATATAGCTAGCAAGAAGAGATGAGTCATTTTAGTTTTTCAATTATTTTATTTTTTAAAAAACAGTAATAAATCTAAGGTTTCTTTTTTAAATTCAATAAAGTTATTTGTATTCCAAATTCAATAATTATTTAAAATATTTTATGCTTAGCTAAAATAACGAGTATGATTAGAGTGATTCACCTAAAAGTTACTAGTTAAAATAGTTTATTAAGTAAAAGTTAGCTAAATTTTAAATAATTCCCTAGAGATTTAGACCTTATTCGGGAGACTCATTTTTGAGTCAAAAACTAAAAAAAAAAACAACTCGAGTTATAATTTTATTCAAGTTCATGTTCTTTTAAGTATGAACTCGATTAAAACTCGAGTTCAAATTTTCCCTTCAACTCGAGTTCAAGTTTTCCCTTCAACTCGAGTTCTAAACTCGAACTCAAATTAATGAACAATATTTTTTTTATTCTTAAAAATGCTATAACTTTTTCGTTTTAATTATAATTGAAATGATTTTTTTCTATGCGTTGACAACGAAAAGACGAATAAAACACCCCCATATACCCTATTAAAATTTTTCATCAACATTAAATTTTTATTAAAATACTATATAAATACAAATTCAAGTTTTGACTCACTCAAACACAAACTCAAAAAAATTCTTATATCAAACCATAACTCAAATTTACACAACCAAACACAAACTCAAGTTATAACTTCAACTCAAATTATAACTCAAACTCAATTCAAAATTTACACTCAAATTACCTAACTCAAAAACGCCAAAAGAATAGGCCCTAACATCGTAGCCATCAATCTTGTAATTGGAGTCGTGTGATTAATGAAAGTTACATGAAGAATAAACAACACAATGAATTGGTAAACTGTTCTAATTTACATCACATCACTAGAATTCTATGACAGGAAATTTAAGAAATACCTTACTAGTAGAACATAATTATAATCGTCAATCATATTAAAGCATCTTCAACTATGTCAATTATTTCATGTCTTTAGTCAAAATGATTAATGATTTATGTTTTTTTTTTTTTTTTCTCCTCTCCAACCATTAATCAAATGATTAACTCTTTTAAAAAATGCATTTCATACTAGACAAATATAACTAACCAGAGGAACTAGATATTTAATTTTTCTATTACTTTATCCTTTCATATAGTAATAAATGCAACATTTTTGAATTTAATAAAAGTATTTACATTTTAAATTCAATAGATATTAAAACAATCTATGTGTAGTTAAAATAGAGTGTATAGTTAGAGTGGCTCACTCAAAGGCCAAATATTGCTAACTAAAATAGCTTTCTATCTATTCAATTAAAATTTAGATAATTCCCTTAAAAATGCTCTTAGTAATTAGTATTATATAAATTAAAAAGGTAAGATAATTCAACAGAACTTGATGAAAAAATGACAGTTCAAAAGTTAGAACTGTGCTCTACGGTTACCCTACCTAAAATTCTCCCAATTCTTTGGATAAAGTGAAGTAAACATATGCTGAATGTAGGCCAATTAATATTCATAACAAAGAGGGGCAAAACCAGGAGAGAGATTCAAAAAACTAGGGAAAATATGTAAGCAGCAATCTGGTAAAACTCATAACTTCTCTAGACATTCAGAAAACTAGAGAACACATTAGCAACTAGATTCTTCCATTTTACTCAGAGTCTCAGTACATGAAAGAACTTAACACTGAAAAGAAGTCAAATAAACAAATAGAGAGAGAGATCGAAATCAGAGTAGGGCAAGAATAGTCTGATGAATAGACCGGAAAGTTGTTTCTCTGCTCCATATTAAGTACTGAAGAAACAATACCTTTAACTTTTTTTTTTTTTTTTTTTTTTGAATTTCACAATTGATTCTTGCTGATGAAGGCAAAAATTGACAACCTATTATTAGTGGTGTAGATTGACAAAGTATTTATCCATTACTACATCCTCAACTCAAGAACTTAGCTAATGACGGGATTTGTTTCAATCAAAAAACAACATTGTACTCAGTTTAAAAAAGAAATTAGCCAGTGATGGAATTTTTTCCAGTCTCATGAGTTAGAGACACTAATAGAAGCTGAAAAGTGACAAATACAGTTTCATTTAGACATAAAAATCCATATCTCACCTCACTTAGCATCATCCGGATACCAACTTTATAACAACACACAAGGAGTTGAGCAGTATCAGAGGAAATCTCAAATACTGGGTTGCATAGATAAGACCTACAATCTGTCCCTTGAATGACTTAGTCTTTCCCACCGAGAACTCCGAGAAGCTCCATCCTCTGGGAGCAAGGAAGCGGTCCTCATTCAATATCGCTAGTGCATTCGCAAGAAGCAAGAAGCCCTCAAGTAGTGTCCACAGACCCATTTACCTATAGCAAATTAGAGTTTATTCAATCCAATAGAACCTTCAAATGACCATAGTTTGGCCCATTCAATAACAATGACAGTAAAATCTTCAAAATGGTGGTGAACTATCAGGATCTGGCAACAAAGATTACCGGACGGCAGGGATTTAGATTTTTTCAGCACAGAAAATACTCTGCATAAACTTCATTAACTGAGAGTTCCCAAGCTAAAAAATAAGTAATGCAACAAAAAATTTTGAACCCCATGAGACTAAAAAACTACAGTCATATCAAGAAATATGCTTATTAGATTTCATGAACACAAGAATAGCCCTCAACAGGAAAACCCATTAGGTTGTGAGGTGAAGAACATGCACAAATACACAAAAGAAAATCATAAGAGGCAATACCAACAAAAGCATATCTTTGTATTTTTGCTAATAACCATAGCATAACAGTGTCGTATTTGCTTCAAAAAACGCATAAAGCAAAAATTAACAGATGCATTTAAAGAAAATTCGCCACAAGAGATTAAGAAAAGAAAAGGGAAAAAAAAAACACACACAAATATATAAAATGGTAGATTTAAATCACTTAGCCCTCTTATAATTGCATCGTTACAAGTTCACGTTTACGGGTCTCCAGAGATCTATTAATTTATATACATTCTATTATTTTATTTTATTTTGTTCATCAACCTTCTGAGAATATTTTTCATTTTGATGTTTATGTTGCAGCAAACAGTTACACAAGAAAGGAAGCAAAAAAAAAAAAAAAGGAAAAAAAAAAGGAAATCTCACAGTATCCACTATGCTAACGTGATTGAAGAAATTAGAGTGTGAATCTGAAATACTCTCGCTGGCAAATCCAGAAGTTGAAGCCAAAAACGTTGAAAAACCACTCAGAACTCAGAAGAGGATAATTCAACAAGACAAAAAAGAAATTAAAAATTAAAAATGGAGTTCCTGAAGCGAGAACCTGGATCGTCAAAGCTTGGAAATATAAATGAGAGCGATCGATCTCTCTCTCCTCTTTGCAACTCGAACCAAGAGAGAAAGAAATATGGATCAAAGGTTGAGATGAAGAGGACAGGGTTGGAGAGTGAGGAGTCGACCGTCGAGATTCAAGACAGGTTTAATTTCACTTTTGGCCCCTTAATTATGTTATTTATCTTATTTTGGCCCCAAAAACTTAAAAAAAATGAAAATATTGCTAAACTTATCCTGAATGCATAAGTATTAGGGGTATCAATTTGTGTCACGTGTCATGTTTTGATAATTTTTTTCTAAATTTGCAATCAATCCGAATACGACCTGTGACACGAAATTTTTTAAAAACCGCAACACGAACACGACACAACCACTTTACGGGTTGACACGACACGACACGAAAATAATCCGTGACACGAAATTGACTAATATAGTTATCCTGAATGCATGAGTATAGATTTTTAACTCTTGTTATTAATTAATACATTTTTTATTAATATAGTTATTTGATTAAAAAAGATATTAATAAAGATTAAGAGGTAAAAATTTAGCAGAAGACATGAAATTTTTTAAAATTTATTATAAACGCCTTTAACCAAAACATTTATCAATGTCACACACTCCCTAAATTTTGTAACTTTTTACATAAAATGATCGAAATACTCAAACAATCTTTGTCATTAATTTATTTATTGCATTAATCTCAACCCCTTGATAATGTTATTTTTTTTGACCTTTCAACTGCTAGTTAGTTCTAAGTTGTGATTCACTAAAAAATAAAGGAGTAAAAGTGCTAAAATCCCCATTAAAAAGTAATATTACTCAATTAAGTTGAATAATAAGCATATTACCCCATTAAAAAGTAATATTTAGGTAAAGGTGATTAAGTTTTTCAACTTGAGAGTCATTTTTTTTTTCCTATTCTATTCTATTTTATTTATTTTCATGAGAAATGGGTGAGATTGGAGTCGAGAGAGGGCTAAAGAAAAAGGATATATTAGTATTATTTGACTGTCCACAATACAGAATCCATATACATTACACAACATTTTTCATATTAGTCCCAATATAAAAATTACTTCCTTGGAAAGTTTCCTTGCCAAGCAAGTAAGCCTTTAAATGTAGGCTCCACTTTGAAGTGGCAAAAAATAAATAGTAAAATTATATGTCAATGGTTCGCAAGACCTACAGACTAATTTTACTCCCAGTTGAGATTCTTCATTCCACGGAACTAACCGCTTTCTGCTTATCTTCCAAGGCCAGAGGTAGACCAGTTTCTTCAATATCTTTGACAAAAGTTCTAAGACAACCGTTGATAACTCGCGGAGCCGCTCCGTCACAGAATCGTTTTGCAAGATCCACGGCCTTGTCAATATAACCATACATAAATACAATTACACAAATGGTAATGTAGATTTATAAAAGTTATAATTACAGAAGAATACCTCGTTAATGACAATCTGGTGTCGGGTTCCCAGCACTGATATTTCAGACATTGCTAAATGAAGAATACAGAACTCCAAAATTCTTCCGGCAGGCTCATTCTGTAGACATAAATGATCAAAGCACGGTATTCAGCCAAAAAAAAAAAAAAAAAAAGAAGATCGATCAAGCATGTTGGTAAAGGTTAGGTGACACTTTAGCAATTAATGGAAGAAAACTATTAAAATAAATATTTTCTCAGGCCAAATCATATAAAGGAAACTGGGAAAAAAGAAGAAGCTCCGTTATATAATTGGAGATGTCATGACCAGCAAGAATATAAGGCAGTAATTTAGTAGTCTGCTTGAAAGGAAATTTAATAATGAATTTGAAAAGAAAAGGCTGCTCCAATGAGAATTTACAAGGTTATCACGCTTTCCAAAAGATGATCATTTGTTTTTGGACTAATGACAACTAAATGCTTTCAACTATTCATTAAAAAAACTTAATGCTATCAACTACTATAGATTATGGTATTTTAATACAACTATAAGTTCAGGCAGCAGAATGAGTTGGGTAAGAAATGCCCACAAACTTTAAAAAGAATGCAAGGTTTACTACTTAATGATGCAATTACACAATTTCCATGCAGAACTACTTCGAGCCAGTAGTGAGTCAATAACTAACTAACTATGGGCAATTAAAAGTTTTAATATGGATGTCGACGTGATATTACCATTCAGTGTCAACTCACAGATACAAGAAGTCTATGGGTGGTTTAAGAAACACAGCTCGAGCATAAAAGTATATAAGCAAACTTCAGAATGAAAGAAATAGGATATACAACCAGGAATGCGTGAGTAATCCCGGCAGACAAATATAGAAATACACAGAAGAACATGGAACGGAAACTATAGTTGCTGTTTTAATCTTCAAATTTATATTGTTATGCTTCTTCTCATACACCTTGTCATTTCTTCCTCCTCTCCAGATCATAAAAATATATGCATCACCATTCCATGCACATTAATGATGGAAGAGGCCCAAAGAAAGCAGGCAAATAGAAGGCCGAAAAAGAAAAAAGAGCAAAGCATAGCAAGACATATGCCCCAAAAAACAAAACAACAATCGTTGCGAAACTATAGTTGGTGCAACACTAGCATCTATAAACATTCCTCGTATGAGGATGTTGAACACAACACTGGGATAATAAAGCTACTTTTATTAAATTAAAAGCACTTAATATATCAAGATCCTAAATTACACACAACCAAGAGTACCCACAACTTACACTAAAAACTGGACTTTTTCTCTCACACTACAAAGCACTCTCACATTACACTAATTGCACACAACACTCACTTCTTCAATTTGCCGTGGAATGGAGTGAAGGCCAAAGGCCTTATTTATAGTTAAAGTAAGCTTTTAGATTATTGACACTTGGAATGATCCAAGACAATTGGGAGCTTTCCTTGAAGCTTCCTGGCGTGATGTTAACGCGATCGGCAAGCTTTTTTACTTGATGAAAGCTTTGTGGGCATATAAACATTAATATTGGACTTTGTAGCTATTGAGCCTTATTGGGCCGGAGTTGATCTTCAATTTAGGAAACAATGGTTACTCATAAGTGCAGTGTTCATCATAGTGTATTATACCTTCCAACAAGGATTGTGCAAAAAAAGTAAAAACGTTCAAAAAACTAGAGCTCTACTAATACAAGAGAAGTGTAGTATACCTTCCAATTTGGAGGGGCAACTTTGTCAATGACAATGACGTGACTGTCCCATTGATCCGAGACTGCAACTAAAAGTTTCCTCGTTAAACTGTAATGAAAACGTTAATACGTAATTAGTTTCCCTTTTAACGTAATAGACACGCTCCACCTCTGATAAATGAGAGCTTTAATACATGATGAACTTGAACGCAGATTAGATATTAGTAGGCTTACCGCAGAATGAGTTTACTGTACACCAACTTCGGAGGAGCTCCAAGGACCTCTGCTTCTGAGGTACGAACAAGACAAAGTTAATGCCCTGACAAGAGTCACATAACGAGACGGAAAACTACAACAGCTAAAACTCATTACAACCATCCTTTCGAAGCTTAGAAAACTGGTAAAAAAAAAGTTCTGGCATAAGAAGTAGCAAAATATGTTCTTGTAGATGCCTCAACGAATTCTATCTCATTTCAAGTTCTTCTTATGAGCATCCACATTTGTGAAGTGAAGTCCATTACTCCATAGAGTTAGCCTCTAACATCATCTTACAAATCAACTTCTAAAAACCCTTCAGACTTATATACTCATTACTTCACTTTGAAGAATCAATGAAACACACTAACCAATGTCAGATTCCTTCTTATCATTGCGCGTAAGTTCCTCTTCCTCTTCAAGAGTCTCTACTGTAACAGGAGGCCCTCCAAAACTCATGTGGTTGTACTGCAACAACGATTCCTTGTCGAACTCATAGCCGGGTTCTGAGAAAACACAAGAGAAACCAATTCTTTTATGAATTCAAAGAAATTCGGTGAGGAATTTCAACAAACAGAACATGGGCATTGCATAACATAACATAATACAATAACTGTCACCTCGACGGGCGTTGATTCTCTTCTCGAATAACCGAACAGGGTCAGACCCTTCTAAACAAGACGCGTAAACAATGGACCTGAATTTTTTTGTAAAAAATGGACCTGAATTTTTTTCAATTTTAATTTTTGAAAAAAAAAAAAAAAAAAAAAAAAAAAAAAACTCAGATTAAAAATATCTTTAAGGCAATAAAATAAAAGAATAAAAAGAAAGTGAGAAAGTGGAATATTACTTACAGAGCAAGTTCACGGGCGGCTCTGGGGCTGCAGAACCTGCCGAAGCGGTCGGTCTTAGGCAAGGCGTCTGAGGAAGAGGAAGTGGAATTGGAGTTGTGGGTGTTGGGTGTTTCCACGAAGAATGTGGAGCTGCGAAGAGAGGCTCTGGGGCAGAGGAGAGAGAGAGACTGAGAAGAAGAAGAGTGAGGAAGAGAGAGAGAAAAGGAGAGAGAGAAAGAGAAAGCGGGAGAGAAATGGAGTGGTTGTCTGAGTCTGAAGGTGGGAAGAGAAGAGGTGGTGGAGCTGAGAAGAGAAATTCCCTCCATTGTTGATGAATGTTTCCGAGGAGGAGTTTTGGATAAATGGTAATGTAGAGATTAAAAAAAAAAAAAAAAAGAAGAGAGATTTTAAGGGGGTTTTGCAAATTGCTTGCGTTCCTTGCGTCATCAGCTTAATTGAGATTCATTACTCAACATTGGTTACTTCATGTCGTTTGTCGACAGAGAATTTCGGTTTTATTTTTTTTATTATTCCAAACGACATGACTTGTCTTTAACGGAGCAAGAAAACACTGAAGAAATAAATAAATTTTAGAGAAAAAATGAAAACAGAAAAGATTAAATTTTAGGACTAAAATAAAAAATGGTAATTAAAATGAATAAAAATGAGTTTTTAAGGTAAAAATAACTAAGACGGAAAAAAAGTTTCAGTGGAAAAATTAAAGGAAGGATAAAAAAGGACCTAAATAAATAAATTTTAGAGTAAAAAAACCAAAATGAAAGCAAAATATAATTTTAGGATAAAAATATCAAAATAATAAAAAATGACTAAAATGAAAGAATAAATAAGTTTTAGGGCACAATGGGAAAGAAATATATAAGTAGGTTAACATCTATAAAAAAAAACTAACTTGGGTAAATGAAACAAAAAAATTAGAAAGAAGGCCAACAATGAAAAAATATAAAACTCTAAGGAAAAAAGAAAAAGATAAGCTGAAAAGGAAAAAAAAAAGCATCAAAAGAAAAAAAAATGTGAACAGTGTTTTCGACCAAATCTGTGCGTTTTGGTCGAAATATTGTTCATTTACATGCACAGAGGCAGTGCATGGCTCAAATTTTATATTTGAAAAAATTGTTAAATTTTATTGGGTATAAATTTTTATCTCTTACTTTTAATTAATATCTTTTTAATAAATATAATTATTTAAAAAAATGATATTAATTAAGAATAAAGAATAAAAGTCTAGACTTATGCAGTTTAAAAACTATATTGATATAAATTAGCCCCCACTAAAATTAATCTTCTGGCTCCTAATATAAAATTAAGCTTATTAGCCCCTCCGACATAAATTTTTTTGACTTCGTCACTGTTTATTTGAACAGTATTTATTGATCTTCCTATATATGTATAGAGACGAAGATCCATTCTCTGTCCCTAAAAGCTTTATAGCTAGGGATGACAATTTTTCATGTTAATCCATTTATCAGTGGGGACCCATATTAAACGAGACAAGAAAAATCTGTTTTAAATGGATCCAGATTAAAAACGTATTAAATTTTTAACCCTTTGCGGATCACGGGACGGGAACATGTTTAGAGATTCTCGACCTTATGTTGTGTTTATTTGCGCCGTTTAATTACAGCCTATCTTTAAATTAGATATATTATGCATAATATGTTATAGTATATAATTTTAAGTATATTATTTTATATGAAAATTTAGAACTACATTTCTTTTATTTTTAACTTAATGTTTTTCTAGCAAAAAGAAATAATTAATGTTTTGTATGTTTATATTGTTTAATTATTTATTAATTTATTTATTTTACAATGAAAATAACTAATCGGGTAATGGGACACTACGAATATCTTGAATCAGTGATGGAGAAATCCGCCTTGTAACCCACGGATTCATGAGGCAGATACACTAAAAACTTGTTTGGTTGGGGGATTCGTCCCCTGATTCGAATCATGGTTCGTGGTTCACTACAGTATTTTCTCTCACAAAAAATAATTATAATCTATGAACTAAACGTCCTCTAAGTGTTTTTATTTGTGGGATGGGTTGGCGAGAAGACCACTTTACTCTAAATCTGTCCCGTTGCCATTTATATTTATAGCTTATTTTTTTTATCATTATTTTCTTAAAAATTTATTATGGTAGAAAAAATAGTAAATAGAGTACAATTAAAAGGCAAAACGTTTTTAATGGAGTGAATTCGACAAAAAGAAAATATTTAGTGGTATATATGAAAGAAATTTATCTAAAAAATTACGGAAAAATAATATGGCAGAGACACATTTTAAAACAAATATTAAAATTAATTAATTATAAAAAAAATAATTGATAAACATTTTCTGGTTTATTTTAATGTTATTTATTTATTAGATAGTTCTATTAAACTTTTAAAGAGAATGATGAGTTAAGAAAACGAACTAATCTTCTATTTTTTGTAAATTTTATTTTTGCCCCTCAAATTTTAAGTTTTTTGTTACCTTGTCCTCTAAACTTTAAAAATCTATTTACACACCTTTAAATTTTAAAACATTATTAACTTTGTCCTTTTTATTTATTTAATTAACAAATTTAATGACATGACAACTATTAAAGGGATAGTTTAATGCACTATTTTCATAAATATTCTAAAGTATGTGCCCTATTTTAAAATTTCTCATGATACATCAAAATATATTAAAATGTCCCTAGTCTATAGAAAATATAATAAAATAACGGTTTTACTGACGTAATATGTTCCCTAATCATGGAGAAAAATACTGTCCCTACCATAGACTTGCCCTTAAAAATGTTGTAGTTTTTTTAAAGGTTAAAAATTTTGGGGTTGTTCTTTTACAACAAAACTCAGAAATAGTTTAAACTCAAGTTATAACTTTATTCAAGTTCACGTTCTTTTAAGTTCTAACTTTATTCAACTTTATCCGTTTACTTCACCGATTCGAGTTTAGAATTTGAGTTTTACTACAGTAAAAAGTTCTCAGAAACAGTCACATCTAACTTTTTTTTATAGTAAAAAGCTCTTACATAAAATCACATCTCAACTTGAATTACAAACTCGAATCAACAAAGTGAACAGACCTTAACTTAAAAATTACATTCAAGTTACACTTAAAAAAACAATCCCTTTGTATTATGACGCACTATAGTCTAAAGGATGAAAATGTATCTTTTCCTTTTTCAAAATGAAAAAAAGGTACGAAATTATTGAAACTTTTTTTTATGGTGAAATTAAATTATTGACCTCTAAAGAAAGATAAAAGGATGGAAAATCATTCCACGTGATGACGTGAAAAAGGGTAAAAGGGTCGTTTAGTTCATGCCGGACTGTAAGAAACAGATGAACGACGTCGTTTCCTCGCTCTAAGCCTAATAATAATCACCCCTTTTCTTTCTTCAGTTCCAGTTCTTCCTCTCCATCTCCGTACTCGAAAGTTACTAAGAACTGCAAAATCCCCATTGACTCTCTCTGATTCTCTGCAACATTCATCTCTAACCCATGAGCTAGGGTTTATGGCCGAAGAAGCATAACAACAACAATTAAGGAGATTCAAGCTTTATTATACAACACGAATCGACATTAGAAGAAGAAGAAGCAAAGAAGATGAAGAAGCTAAGCGTTGTCCTCATTTCTCTTGTGATTTGCCTTCTCATTGCAGCTTCCACTGTCAGATCGGCTTCTTCTCCTCCCAAATTCCAGTTTCTCGGAATCGCTCCCGAAGGTTCGTACCCCAAATTCAATTTCTTCTCCTCTAATCTTATTAGATTTTATTTATAATTTTGTTTTGTTTTTGTTTTGTTTTTTTTTTCGTTTTTTGTAAATGTTATGAGAAGAATGATGATCGGCTAAATTGGGGACTTCTGTGGGTTTGTCTCAGATGAGAAATACTACGAGTCGTCGGAATTTATAAAATGTAAAGACGGATCCAAGAAATTCACCAAAGCTCAGCTCAACGATAACTTCTGCGATTGCGTCGATGGCACCGACGAGCCTGGTTTCATATTTTTCCTCTTAACCAATTTTTTTTTCCTCTTCAATTTGGTTACATTAACTGATCTTAACGTAGTTGTGGAATGATTATTTAAATTGGTAAAACAATTTTATTGGAATATGATGATTGTGGGTATTGGATCGCCTGCTTACTCTTGGATGGTTAGAGTAGCTGAGTGATTTTGTTCTTTGATTGTGAAGCTTTCTATTTTTTTATTTTTTTTTAATTTTTTTATTTTTATGGGTGGTTTGTAGGAACATCTGCATGCCCAAATGGAAGATTCTACTGTCGAAACAAGGGACATGTTCCTCAAGTATTATTCTCTTCAAGAGTGAATGATGGAATATGTGGTGGGTAGTTTCAGACCATTGACATCTGCTTCTCCAGTTTTCAACTGCTCTTAGAAATCGAAAATCTCTTAACCCATTTTACCTTGTCCTTGCTTTTCTAGTTTTCTGAGTACTTGTTCACAGTGGATTGTGCTTCCGTAGAATCTGGGCAGGCTCAACACTAGTTGAAGCATTAGGCATTAAACTCAATAAAAGAAGGAGAAAAAGAAAAAAAGAAGAAGAAGAATTTTGAAAAATTAATAATATGAGAAAAAGGATCAATACCAAAACTTTGGCGATTTGTCTCTCTGGGATTGAGGAAATGGAGTTTCAGATGGAGAATGCTTAAAGATTGATGCGGCAGTTGCTCAGTATTGAGGCCTTGCAATGGCAACTTGAGCCGGCAATAGTATACTGTGTAATGTCATCTATTGATAAAAAGAAACTCTTATCAAAGAACAAAAATTCATGATAAGAGAACTTTTTGGTGTGTAATTTAAATGCTACCAACAGCCAGGCAACACGAATCACGATTGTAAAATTGTTTGTGGATTGCTATTTATTTATAGATCCTTTGTCATGCTCTAATTTGTTTTAACTGGTTCTCAATCTCAGACTGCTGTGATGGGAGTGATGAGTATGACAATAAAGTAACTTGCCCAAATACATGTTGGGAGGCTGGGAAAGCAGCTAGAGACAAGCTGAAGAGAAAGATTGCAACTTATCAAGAGGGGGTTACTATAAGAAAGCAGGAAGTTGAACGGGCAAAAGCAGTTACTGCTAAGGATGAGGCAGAATTATCAAAGTTGCAAAGTGAAGAGAAAACACTTAAAGGGCTGGTCCAACAGCTTAAAGGTTTGTCATGACCTATAATTATGACCGCTTTAGTATTTTACTTGTTTTTAACTATGTTTAGTTTTGATCTTTCTCATAATTCTTGTTTAGTGTACGGATTCTTTGGATCTACAAATTGGTGAATATATGTTGAAATATATCCTACTATGTGGAAAAACATCTTTAGTAAGTTTCAATAGATTTTTCATGCTTAAGTTGGTTGCTTGTCCTCTAGTAGAGCTTTTAGGTTGACTAAGGTTTTGCATGAATTAAAAAGCTATAGTCATAGTCCCATTTTGGAAACTTTACATGTAATTGCAGAAAAAGCTGTTGTCTATCTAGGTTACAAGTAGGCTAAATGTTCGATTAGGCGCTTCTCTAAGCGAGTCTTGGTATATTGATCCGGAATGGATATCTACAAGATTCCACCCTTTTCCCATAAAGTGGTGAGACCCATAGATTTTTTCAGATATCCTAATGTTAGACCAAGATAGATTAGAGAAAGAGATAGAGAAGAAGAGAAGAACTAAGGGAAGTAGAAGAACTTAGAGAGAAGAGAATTGTAGAGAGGAAACATTTGTATTTAATAATATTCACCAAGGTCTGAAGTGAAAAATACAAATACTAGGTCTATTTTCAGATGCATAAAACTCAATAATAAGATAAACACAACCAAATAATGAATTACAGTTGGATAAACTTGAATAGTCCTAACAGATAAACTCATATTTTACCTTCTTAGTATTTATGTATTCGTTCCTCATCACATCCATTGATTTTTTTTTAAATTTTTTTATTTAACTGAAAGCATTTTGTTTTGTATTTTTCAAAACCAACCACCAAGCTTGCCTAGTTGGGAAGCATGTTAACCAGACCTAAAAGATTTATGTATCTAAATTGTGCGCTAATTGTCTACTTGTCGAAGGGGAAAGAAGAGTAGCGTGCCAATTTGTGTGTCATGATTAGATTGATTGATCCTTTACCTGGTACCAGTTCACTGCATAATTCACCAATCAAGTTCCTTGTGGCCAAATTTTGACTTGAAAATTTAGGATAAGGAACGACTTTGGCCATGCAGTTTTAGAGTGATCAGAAAGTTCTCTTCTCTTCTTGTGCCTTGGAATTTAGATAGCCCACTCAACGGTAGAGGCTAAAGTTGTGCTTGTCTTCTGTACAGAAGGTCAACAAAGTATAAATACTTTTGGCTATCATATGAATCTGTTTTTATTTTTCCACCTTGGCCATTTTTCCAATACTGAATGTAATTAATAAAATGCTACATATTCAGGTAGTTCTTTGGTAGTATACATGTTAGATTATAGAGCAGTTAATGAAAGACACGTAACATCATTTTTGCATCACCTCAGAGCGTAAAGAACAAATAGAAAAGGCAGAGGAGAAGGAACGCTTACGGAAAGAGAAAGAAGAAAAGGAAAAGAGAGAAGCTGAAGAGAAAAGAAAAGCTGAGTTGGAAGCCAAGCAGGAGAATGGTGAAGGTGTTACGAAAGCAGATGATGAATACAAAACCATAGAGAGTAAAGATGATGATAAGATAGGGTCTTTAGAGGGTTCTCCTTCGGATCAGGTTAGACTAGCTTTTCAGTTCATTTATTATTTCGCACTCACCCAGATACACACACACATCTTAGCTAATCAACTCTTTGGTACTTGTTTATTACACACCGGGACATTGCAATTCTTTGGTGTTTGTAATAATCTCCATGTTTAGCTATTGAACATAGCTGATCCAACTTGCAAGATGGATTTCCAGTTATCTGCAATTAGTCTATGAATGTAATTATGTAAATATTTTTTTTGCCTAGTTCTCACATTTGAGGGTTTCTAATAGGATACTATGGAGGACCATGATGCTTTAGCTGCTGAACATATACCTAGTGATGCTAGCGGAAATGAACAACCATCCTCCCTTCACGATGTGGAAGTGGTAACCAAAAAATATGTACATTATTTATTTTCTCTTCTCAAGTAAACATGTATGTAAAGAACTGGTGTTTGAGCTAGATTGCTTTTATGTTAGATTATTACACGATTCTGAACATGCTTCTGTCTGAATATAGCATCCAGCGAAAGAGATAGAAGAATCTGCAGCTATATCTGAATCTGGTCTTGATGTTGGAAGCAAGGTATCTCCTGAAGAATTAGTAAATACGGTATGTGTCCATAAACCAACTTTATTTATTGAGATTACGTATTTAGTTAATTTATAATTGCTTCATATGTACATGTAAGTTATCCAATATTAACTTGAAGAGTTTTTGTCTACCATATTACACATGAGCTTATAGATATGAATTTACTAACAGTAAATTCATATTTATAAGCTCATGAAAAAAATTATGAATTTACTGTTGGTGGTGACTAGTTATCTTTAGAAGTCCCAGATCACTGCATTTTGTTTTTCCTCTCTACTTCACGAGTAGATGATGCAACATGTGTGGAAAGGCTCGTCACTCTAACCTTTTCAGTTTCAGATTTGTTCCATGTATGACCTTTGGGTGGTTTTAAAGGTCACTACAGGGGAGCCTTGATTATAATTAATCTTATTTCTTAGTTGAATGAGCATGCGTTTTGTGGGCAGGTCAGGTAAAATTTCATGAGTTCTATGCAAACTTGCTAAGCTAAATCTAAAATCTCTATGAGTTCGGAGGGTAAAAGGAATGTTTAGTTCTGTTTTAAGTATATCTACTTTGTGACTACATACTTTCTACGTCGAGATTCTTTTCCCTAGTAGCTAAACACCCTAATCATCCAGGTCTCTTTGTTTTTGACAAAATTATTTCAATCCCTGGAATTTCTTGTTGGATGGTATATATAGGATCTATTTTGCATGTATCTTTTGTGCACTTGAGAATCTTTTGCTTTTTTAATTGAGGCCTAAGCAAGAGTTTCTGCTAGCACCTGTCTGATTTTGCTGCAGTTTTAAAGCGAGCTTTGATTTTTGGATAGCCCATGCTTTATAACGTAGCTAAGACACATTAAAAAAAATCCTTATACTTCTGCACCCAAACTCACCAACTTAATTTACACATGAGTAGGTTTGGAACACAAATTCTAATTCTTGTACCAACTTTGAGTTGTCATCTTTTCATTGGCAAACGCGGTCTCTTAATTAATGCAGCAATCTTTAAACAATTACCGATAGGAAAATGACAACTCAAAATTGGTATAAAAGTTGGGATAAGAGTTGGCGCCCCTAGCATTATTCTTTACACATTGTTGTTATGTATTTAAACACAATTGAATTTTTGCCTACGCCACTCCGCTTATGGTAACAATGTTATTTATTTTTCCCTGTGGTGCATATCAACTATTAACTTTTGGGGTCTTTTATCCCTGCTGAATTGTGGGTGTAATGAATTAATAGGCAAAAGGACCCTTAAATACTGAAATATGTTATTCTGAACCAGAGGAAGCTGTGTCTAGATGGACTTGTCATGAGACTATTATACAATATAACGTGTCTGGCGAAAATCATATAACAATATGATAGGTACTAGAACTGATTTAGAGCAAGAAACCCTAAGGCCTGTACAATTTCCCCTAAGTAGCTGAACTTCGAGAGCCAGCCAATCTCCCTTGCTTGGTTGTTCCAAGACTTCTTCCAGAATAAAACTCTCCACCCATTCTCTCTCCTTCCACTACCTATTTATATTTTTTTCCTTTATTCCCAACTCCCTAACAAATCCTTTAACAACTAACTCACAGCCCTCTGATATTACAACTGACTAACAAACTCAGCTTACCAACACTTACAAACCATCTAACAAACCCAACTGCCTACACGTGTACAATCATAACACCAATTCAGCCTACACATGTACAATCATAACACTAATTCAGCTTCTTCTCACATAAGTATAGCAAATTGCAGGCCTATCACAACACTGCATTGATGAGGGCTTCTATTTCCTTAATACAATTTGCCATAACCAACTTCATCATAAGGAACTCAGAAGCAGTACACCAGAAGTACTTATTTAATTCTTTGTGTTTTTAAAGTAAACATAGTTTACGGCTGGTTTTTGTATAAACTATAGCCACTAAAGTTTTTGTTTTTGTTTGTTCTTGTTCTTGTTTTTGTTATTGATTTTGTTTTGTTTTATTTTGTTTTTTGTTTTTTGTTTTTTTGTTTTTTTTTGTTTTTTTTTGTTTTTTTTGTTTTTTTAAACCATAAGTATGGTATGGCTGACCATGATGTATTGCCAGTATCCCACTCATATGTTATCAGATTGTGATACTATATATTTCCATTCGTGGAGATCTTATTTTATTTTATTTTTTCCATAGCAGCTTCTTAGGAAATTTAAACTATTTGCTTTTTGATGCGCCTTAAATCTTATTATGTTGTACTTGTCAGTCCGTGCTACTTTTTCGTGTTTTGGAGTTCCTTTTTTTTCCTGTTCATGAATGATTGTGATGCTATCTTTCACATGAGTTTATTGGTGCTTGCTTATCTTGATATCTTTAGGGCAATGATGTATCTGAAACTACCGAGGGATTATCGAAGGAAGAACTGGGTCGTCTTGTTGCTTCTCGCTGGACAGGAGAAGACACTAGGAAGCAAACAGAGAAGGTTGATGAAAAAGATAATGATCTTGAAGACAATGAAGGCACTGAAGAGATGCCAGACGACACACATGATCACGAAGATGATGGTTATGCTTCAGAAACTGATGATGAGCACCACAGATACGATGATGACATTGTAGAGGATGTAGAAGAAAACTATAAAGAGGATCCTCTTGATTCTAGTTCTTCGTACAAATATGAGTCTGACACTGAATCAGACTCGTCAGGTATCAGTTTGTTCTAAGTAAATTTTACGCTCCTTTTTTTAATTGCAGTTATGGCTATTTTAATTAGATTTAATTCTCATCTTACTGTCATGTTAATACATTTTAGACGAATCTTCCCCAAGTAGCTCTTCTTGGTTGGAGAAGATACAACAAAAGGTGCGGAACATTCTACAGGCTGTAAATCTTTTCCAGACTCCAGTGAATCAGTCAGGTAGCATTCCGGAGGTTTTAATTATCTGCATCTAAATTTTGGAAATAAGTATACTTATGTTTCCCATTTTGGCTTCCTTAGATGCTGCTCGTATACGCAAGGAATATGATGATTCCAGTGCTAAGTTGTCTAAAATACAAGGGAGAATATCAAGTTTGACACAGAAGCTAAAACATGATTTTGGTTAGTGTTTAATTATCTGCATTTGCAATTATGGCGTTAAAACTGACTTGGTTTGGCTAATTCGCGTTCCTCATATTGCAGGACCAGATAAGGAGTTCTATTCGTTGTACGATCAATGTTATGAAAGCAAGCAGAACAAGTAACACATTTTAGTATATTATTGCCGTTTCTTTATTACCATAGTTTGAGATTTTAATATGAAATACCAATTTCCTTTGATGTTACTTGTAGCTGACGTTGGTCTTATGGAAATCTTGGTTAGGTATGTTTACAAAGTGTGCCCATTTAAAAAAGCTTCCCAGGTAGAGGGACACAGTACAACTAATTTGGGGTAGGTATACTTGTGTCTACATTTGTTGCCTCTGATGTTCTTTTATGGCTCAGTAGCTGTTAAATAAACTGTGATTGGGTAATCAAATTTTTAGATGTCGTTCTCTTGTTTAGAACAAGGCAAGCACTTACAAAGATGCTCGGTTCTTTGGTTTTTTTTTTTTTTTTTTGGCCTAGTTTTGACTTGCGAGTCCAATACTCCAATCAGTTGAATTAATCTGCCTGCTGTATGTTGATAATTTTGCCTACTTTGTTTTATAGCTTATTGACTTGCATATAACTGCATTTTAAATCAGTTGAGAATATCGTTATTCTCTTCTTCTTAGTCTGGGGCACATCTTGCTAGAAACTTATGCTTTTTATCTTTATCTTCATTTTATAGTGCATATATTTTCATAAATCTGTCTCTTTTTTTTTTTGTTTTTTTGTTTTTGATAATAAACAAAATAAATCTTTCTTGTTCACTTTTGTTAACACTGCTACTTGCTTCTGTGTCTTTATTGCTCAAAATTCTGTTGCAACAAGGCGATGGGACAAATTTGAGGACTCATACAGAGTCATGGTGTTTTCAAACGGCGATAAGTGCTGGAATGGGCCTGATAGAAGTTTGAAGGTACGTTAAACGCCCTTCTTTTTTCGGTTGTTCGTAACTTATTGGTTCAGTTCTTTGTTTGAAGTGGAGTTGTTTTGTAGAATACTTTAGTTCACATACTTTATATTCATTTAATAAGTTCGTTATCTATGAGACAAATGTCCAATTCAGCGGTGAATTAAAACCACATTTGTATTTTGTTGTCCGTTTCATAACATATCTACATATGCTTTATTTCTCCTTCAGGTTAAGCTTAGATGTGGATTGGAAAATGAGGTTACTGATGTAGACGAACCAAGTCGTTGCGAGTAAGTTTTCCTCCCCCCTCTCTTTCTCTCTCTCTCTCTCTCTATTATTCTCCTCGCATTGTTTCATTTTTCATGGCAGATATGTAGCATTGTTGTCAACCCCGGCCCTATGTCATGAGGAAAAACTCAAGGTACGTTCCGATAAATTTTGAATGTTAACCCCCTTTCTCTTTCACTAGTTGTCTAATTCCAAGGATGATCGAATTGACAGGAACTGCAACATAAACTAGACTTGATGAACAAGGAACAACCACAGAGCCACGATGAGCTTTGAGTTCTCTCATGGATTTTTCCCTTCACCCTGCGGATAGATTATCGATTAATTTCCTTTTGGATGTAATAACTAATATGGGACATCTCCAGTGAGTCCTAAAGCGACACATTCAATTAGTGAGCTGAATTTTTGATTCTAAAAGACACTCATTGAACAATATTTACTTGGGTGGGGTAGGTTGAAACCTTTCTATTTCGGAAATGGATAGATTCTGTCTTACATTTTTCAAGTAAACTAATACAAGAATATTTTAGTACTAAATATTTAGGTGCCTGAGAATTAGTTTTCTTGTCATAAAAAAGAGGAGAAAAAAAATTTCTTCTGGTTTGCTTCATATTCTAGCATTTGTGTTTTGTATTCTACTTGGTTTTCTTCAGCTTAGGAAAACACCAATACATTTTGGATTATAACAAGGGCTTGACCAAAACTAATCACTCCAAAGGCGTCCTCAGTTTGGATTGTAGGCTGCTACTCAACTACATGAAGCCGAGCCCCACGATTACATGAAGCCGAGCCCCACGCTTCAGAAAAAGTAAAAAGGTATGGATTAAGCAATAAAAAGTACACAAGGAATGAGAAAAATTGGTTACAAGAACCGAAGGTTAGGCCGATCGGTTTTGTTTGACCGATCCATCTTTCTATAAGCAAGCTCCCTCTGGCCATCAAGTCCCTGGGCGGGGCTGGGGCCTATGAGTACGCAGGATGAAAAAAGTCTTTTCTTAGTACAAAACGTATTCTGTAGTGAAACCGGGTGTGGTGCTTTTGCTTCATTCAAAAGGAACTCAGGGCCGTGGCCGTCCCCAATTTTTAACTTTCCTATTGAGATTTTTGAAACAAAAATTTAATCAAATAATTATTATTAGCATATTACAATTATTTACCTTCTTCTTCATATTTAATAATTAAACATTTAATTTTCTTATCTTTTATGATGATTGATTTTTATTCTTTTTTTAATGATATATATATATATATATGAAATGTATTCCATCGGGCAGCAACTGTTTACCGGATTAATTTGTCCGTGCAATTGCAGCCGTTGAATTAAAAGTGAAGGGTCATATTCATTATTCTTAAAAGGTTCAAATGATTACACACACACACACACTTCCGTGTAATTGCAGCCGTTGGATTAAAAATGAAGGGTCAGAATGAATTGAAGGGCAGGCTATAAGATCCCAAAGTAGCCTAGACATGTAGGCTATCAGTAACAAAAGCAGGTAGGTCAATAGGTTTAACGTCTGATTATACAATGTAATACGTAACTTTTTGAGTAACAACTTGTCTCTATTGGTTAAGTGCATATGTAACTGATTAAACATCTATTAATACTCGTTCAACAAAAAAAAAAAAAAAATCTATTAATATATCCCTAAATCTAATGGTTTCTTCACATAATATGTAATACTGCACTCTTTTGAGACTCAATCTTCCGTCTGTAGTTCAAAACATTGAGGCAACTGATTATACATCTACTTATACACGCCCTAAATCTATTGGTTTCATTAGACTCTTGTTATGGTTGCTTTATTCCACACGTTGTGATTGATATCGCCGCCTAAAATTCTCCTCCAAACGGCCTTAGAATTATTGTTAATGTCTGTTTAGTGGTGTAGGCTATGGTGTATGGAGAAGGGAAACCACGGGTCTTTAATAGTAGAGATATGGTATTTAAAGAAACTGAGATGTATTATGCCAAGGAAAATGGGTCAGTAGGGTCTAATGGCAATGAAGCTAGTGATACACTTCAGTTGGAAGTAGAGTCACCAGGAAGATTAATTGCATATGAAAGTACTGATGTTGACCAAGATGTGGAAGAACATTCGGATCCCTTACAAGACTATATGCTGGGCAGAGACAGACAAAGAAGACAGGTGAGACCACCAGAAGGTTTTTGGATATGCATATATCGTAACTTTTGCATTAATAGTGACAAATGATATCGAATCCTCAGAACCAAAGAATTTCTTAGAGGCGGTTAACAGCAAGGAGTCTGAGAAGTGGTTAGAAGCTATGAGTCAGGAACGTGGGAATTGGTGAAGAAACCTCCTGAATAGAAGATTGTAGGCTCGAAGTGGGTGTATAAGTACAAAGAAGGAATACCAGGTGTTGAGAGTGCGAGATACAAGGCCAGATTGGTGGCCACGGGCTTCACACAAAGAGAGGGAGTAGACCATAATGAAGTCTTTTCGCCGGTGATCAAGCATAGCTCAATCCGGATGTTACTGTCATTGGTGGCTCAAGATAATCTAGAGTTGGAACAATTAGATGTAAAAACATCATTTTTTAAATGGAGAGCTTGAAGAAGATATCTACATGGCTCAACCCGAAGGATTTATCACTAAAGGCAAGGAGGATATGGTGTGTTTACTAAGGAAGTCACTCTATTGTTTGAAGCAGTCACCACAACAGTGGTATAAAAGGTTTGATTCTTTTATGATTCATAGTGGTTTTACAAGGTGTGAACATGACATTTGTGTGTACTATAAGAAAGTTACAGAGCAGGATCAAATATACCTCTTACTCTATGTTGATGACATGCTAGTGGCTTGCAAGCAAGGTTCAGAGGTTGATAAAGTAAAGGGACTGTTGAAAAATGAATTTGAGATGAAGGATATGGGTCCTGCTAGTAAGATCTTAGGCATGGAGATCATAAGAGATAGGAGCAGTGAAACATTGTTCTTATCACAGAGGGGATGTGTAGAAAAGATTTTGAGAAGATTCAATATGAATCAATCGAAATCTGTTCAAACCATATTGCTTGATACTTTAAGCTGTCAATGGAAGATTCACCTAGCACAAAAGAAGAAGAGGCCGAGATGCTGCAGGTTCCGTGTGCAAGTGCAGTGGAAAGCGTCATGTATTTAATGGTTTGTACTCAGCCAAATCTGTCATATGCGGTGAGTGCCATAAGCAGGTATATGGCAAATCATGGAAGAAACCATTGGGAGGCAGTCAAATGGGTGTTGAGGTATCTAAGAGGGACTAAGGATTTTGGTTTGCTCTGTGGAGATTCAGAGGACAAGGAAAGTTTGGTGACAAGTTATGTTGATTTTGACTATGCTGGTTGCTTGGATAATATGAGGTCTTTGACGGGATACGTGTTTAAATTATGTGATAATGTTGTGAGTTGGAAAGCTAGTTTGCAGCATGTGGTTTCTCTGTCTACAACTAAGGCTGAGTTTATAGCAGTAACTGAGGCTATTAAAGAAGCAGTGTGGATGAAGGGAATGGCTGAGGAACTGATCAATAGTGTTATGTGTGATAGCCAAAATGCAATTCATTTGGCTAAGAATCAGGTTTATCATGAGAGAACTAAACATATAGATGTCAGGTTGTACTTCATCAGATATATAATTTAAGCAGGCAAAGTCAAGCTTGAGAAGATCTCTACTGAAGAGAATCCTGCTGACATGATATAGCACACGGAAGATCAAGATTTGGGGTTTTGTAATTAGTCCGATAGCACTACTCTGTATTCTCGATTCTAGGCTTTATCTTCTGTATTATAGATAAGTGCAGTAGTCCATATTGTAACTAGACTTGTGAGATAGAAAATTCTCTGGTGTAAAGAGTGAATTTCTCTAAGAGTGATTTGTAGCTTTTGTCTCATCAATAAAAACTCTTGAGTATATACACTGTTGATTCAATTTCTTCTCTAAGTGTGCTAAATTTCCTTTCTTGGTTATTTTCTGGTGTGATTTCTCTGTTTGCACTTACACTTCCATCCTTGGAGGAGATTCAGCTTTCCCATAATGCATTCGACGGTCCACTTCCAGAGTTTCCAAATTCGTCTTCCTCAATATTGGCTCTATTAGATTTGAATAGCAACAACTTAGAGGGGCCTATCCCAGTGTCTATCTTTAAACTTAAAAAACTCACTACCCTCTCTCTCAATTTCACTTACAATACAAAGAGAATCAAGCATTAGCCAAAAAAAAAATAAAAAAAATAAAATTAAATACAAGGAACTGCAAAATTTAAACATGAGTAAAGAATAGCCTTATACCATAATGAGCATTTAAGCAAGCGTTGATCTGTACAGGAACTCTGCTCCTTCCCCAAAGCCACCTGCAGTGTCGAGATGGCCCACGTATGTGCCAAAAAAAATAACTGCCATCATTCACATGTGAAAATGTGAAAAAATGTATGACCGGGATGGAAATTGTTCAGGCTTTCTTCAATACATAATTACATATGTATAAACGTATGCACTCTTATAACGAGGGAAAACAACCAATTAATGGAATGTTGGAAACAAGCAATTTTTATGCAAATCCAGGTTTACTAGGATGTTAAATTGCTAAAATTATAATCGAGAAAGAGGAAAGGACAGAGTGAGGAAGACAAAATAAAAGAAGGATAAAAATTGGAAGAACACGTAGATAAAAACTTCAAAATTGCTACCAACTTAAGTAAATATGCTATTTACTTTCAAAAAGATTCAGAAGTATGTCTTTCTATGTTTTTCCCTATAAAGAACTACAAATGTTTGGATCCTTAAAAATCGTAGGATGAACCAACTTAGCAGTAACTTAATGAAAGACTGTTGACTAAAAGAACAAAAAACCTGAATGAAATACTAAATTGAAAAGCTAGAATAGGAGAAAAGAGATGAAAACTGAAGCCGACATCAAAGTTGGCGAAAAAAGGAAAATCATAGGAGCAACACTTGCCTTCTAAATGATGAATGGTGCAATTGCCAGACGCTGCTTTAAACTACAATAACAGCCTCTCCAGAGGTCTTCATTTTGGATCCAAATTGTCGATCTTCAAATAACCAAAACTTCATGAAAATGAGCTGCTGTTGGAAGTCTATTCAGAATGAGAGGAAAGCTTGATAAACTGTATATATATTCAAATAGCAGGTTTGTTTTACACAAATTAAAAGCTATATATAGGCTGCAATAATCATTTATAACTGTGAAAACTCTAAAAACCCAAACTTTGACCATATCAAGTAGTAAGTATCCTTTGTTTTTAATGTAAAATAAATGTAATTAATAATTTGAGAGGCCATAGATAAATTATGCAGAGTGAGCAGAGTAGAATTTAAAAGATTAATCTTTTTATTTGGATGGAGTATTAGAGGTTATGGAGATGCTAATGATCTCCAAAGAGAAATAAGTAAATATGTTGAAGCTTATGATTATGTGAAGACTACCTTAGCATAAATCAATGATGTTGTAGAATTAGAGAAAACATACAAATTACATCTAACTTGGAAGAGAAACTCCAAGCTATATATCAATCACAGCAAATGTTGAAATTTAGTTCTTAGGATGTGGTCTGTCTGAATTGGAGTTTGATGTTGTTGACAATATGTGGTTCAACCCTGGCCATGCAATTTGTTGTCACCAAATTCCTCAAGATCTTGGAGATATAGGATGTGAATGCCACAGTTTGTTATTCTAGGACTCCAATCAAAATATGAGTTTTGAGGAATCTGTTCAACATGAAACTGAAACGAAGCCCTTGTTGCATCTTGATCACAGTCATCCTAGTCCTTGTAGAGATACCAGACGAATATCCAAATCTGTTCAAAAGTTGTTTGTCTCAACGAGACATCCCAATTATGTTTCCGCACAGTGGAATCTTCATGGTTCGTTGTGAAATGGTATGCACAACCAACATTCAACTGAACAACAAAAGGACGACAAACGTCAACAGCAACGCATACAGAAAAACCTAAGATGTTGGTATCATGCCAATCCGGAGAAAACTGGAGTTCTATTGAAGATCGTTTAGACTGATGATTGAACCACTTCGGAATGCTATTTCCTTCAAGACAAAAACTGATTGTAGGATATTTCGACTTCTGTAGGACGAAAAGGGAGATGATTATTCCCACTATGAAAAGCTGGTCAAAATTTATATATGAACAATACAAGAAAGAAACATACCCCTAGTTCTTCATGTCTTGAACGAAAATATTCAGTTGCTGCACGCAAAAAGGAAGGCTGGAGCTCAGACGTCACAACATTGCGTTCCTTATTAAATTTAGAGGGTTTCCAACAAGAATGTTGAGCGATATTTTGAGGAGTCGCACAGCCGACTACCTGAAAAATAATAATGTTAAAACGTCATTCAATTTTGACAGTTATTCTTTCATGACCACTGGTTCTGCTTGGATCTAGCATTGGAAATAAAGAGAAACCGTAATGCCAATCAATAATTTTGGATATACCACTGTCAAAACGGGCAAAAGCCAACTTTGAAGCCAACTGATGTCAAAACGGGCAAACTTTGAAGTTTTGAACAACAAGAAAGGTCTACATATTGAAGACTCTTGATATTGTAGACGTTGTTAACATACTCGAGATTTTGGCAAGATCCCAAAAGTAAATAACGTACGGACTCTGGTAGGTCTTTAATCCTTGTTCCATTTAAATTAAGCCGGCTAAAATATTCCAGAGGCTCCAAGATTTCTGGGAAGCTTTTAAATTCTGAGCAATGAAACAGATCAAGAATCGCAAGACGCTTCAACTTACAAATGCTTGTTGGGAGTGTATCAAGCCTTGTGCAATTTGTCATTTGTAGAACCTCATGAAGTGGAAGATACTCAAAAGGATGATGGGGGCACTTGTTCTATTGCTGTGTCTTTTAGATATTAGCATCCGTTTACTTTTTGGAACCTCATCTGGTAACATTTTAAAAGATAAGCAACTACTTAAATCTATTCTTTGTTCCCTATATCACTACAAGAAAAATGGGCTTTTGTGACGACAAAAAGTTGTCGCAAAAACCCCAATGTCGTCGCAAATAGTAGTTTTTGCGACGACATGTCGTCGTAGATATGTCGCGGCAAAAAAATAGTCGCAAATACTTTATTTGCGACGACACACTGTCGTCGCAAATACATTTGCGACGACATTTTTTTTTTGCGACGGCCGTCGTCGCAGATACTCCGTTGGTTAATTTGTCGTGATATAACATTTTTTGCGACGACAATTTCAAAAAGTCGTCGCAAATAATTCAATTTTTTTTGCGACGACAACTATAAAAATGTCGTCGCAAAAACTGTAATAATTTTTTTTTTGAATTTTTTAAAAAATGGCAATTAATTAATTTTTAATAATTTTAATTAAACATTATTATGTTACATACTGAGTATAATTTATTAAGATATATTAAAAGTAAAATATAAATTAATATTAAAAATAATAAATCTAAATAAATTTATAAAATATATTATGAATACTACATGAAGTGCATATATAATGTTCAACAAAATATAAAAGTCTAAATAAAGTGAAAAATCATACAGAACATATAACAGAACTATTCATCTAGGTTTGCAGCATCGCCAACAACTGAATCATCATCTGAAGGAGGCAGAGGAGCGTCTAGGTTAACTGGTTCCGGACGAGCAATCGTAGGTAATTGGATGTTGGGCTGCAATCTAGACACCAACTCGAACATCTTCACCTGATTGTCATAAATCTTCATTTGCTCCCGGTACGATTTCCTTAAATAACGATCCATACGCGGGTCAGGTTGAGCCGATGATGTTGCGTCCGAGAATGAACCAGCAGATGAAGGAGAAGCCCCGGAGTAATGCTTTTGGGAGAGCATCGGACCCACTCCTTTCTTATGTCCTCTACGCATGCCAAGAACTTGCTCCAAAACCCCATGCTGGTCAAGGGGGGGTCTAGTCGCGCTTGAAGTAGTCTGTGTTCTATGTCTCTCCTCCTCCAGAGTGTTCTACATAATAAGACATTATAATTATTTTTACGTGATATAAAACTACTATTTTAGTATACAAAAATTTAATAAGAAAATTAAAAATACTTACGAAAGTCTGTTCCGATGGGTATTAACCCAAGAGTCCCCGCAACGATGCATGTCCGCCCAATTGTCTATAGCAGACATCGGCTCTTGGGTCTCCGTACTGGCCTGTGAAATAAATTACTTTTATTAAAATTCTTAAATTCTAACTAAATTTCGGCAGCATAACGACTTATTTTTCATATAATCCAAAAATCAAAACCTGTAAAAAAACAACTTTAAAAGATTTCGGCACACCATAACTGCAAGATGTGCCACCCAGAACAAGAATCATAAACATATAAATACGATAATGATCAAAAAATAAGTATGAACCTTCTTATTGCGATGCTGAGAGTACGATAACCGACCATGTAGGCTTGGATACTTTTAGTTGCTGCGATTACTTCTATTTGTCTATGATATTTTCTGTTTATGATTAACTATAATAAGTAATAATTACTTGAAATTATGTATAAAAAATCATGAAGTTCTAACAAATCTATAATTACTTGAAATTTGTCGCCGGAGAACCTATCGCAACAACGATCCCAATGAACTTGATTTGTCATATTATTCGGGAGACTTTCTCTACCGTAGCGTTTGTAATGGCGGTGCAAGGAACTTTTCCAGTCCTTGTAGCACTTTGCTGCCTCCTTATCAACAACGGACCTCAGAATGCCGTTCTTGTAGTTATAGTCCATGTTAAACCAATCCTTGCAAAACAGTTTCACATCGTTAAAACGCATTGTTAACTATAGTATAAACTATACAAAATGTACCATAAAAAAAATACCAGCATCCGGTCCTGAATTGTCCTCTTGTCCACGTCGCTAATGTCCTTCCAAGCATCGTGGAAGGGCTC
>NW_010363664.1:15700-20442 GCF_000414095.1 Morus notabilis | reverse complement strand
TAGAATAACATACCAGACTCACAGTAGGCGGGGACTCTGTGAGGACCGGGAGGAGGCTGCGCTCCCCCTGAAGAGCCAGCGCAAGTCGCTAAAGTTCCAGCCATCAATATCTGTGAACAAATTCATATTAATAACAACATTTATAAATTCAAAGAAGATCATAATATTAGAATGAAATCTGAGAAAAAGGACAAAGATTACTATACTGTAGTTCTACTCATCGTCGCTGCTACATTGTTGATTGTCGCCATCATCATTTATGTCATCATTGTCTTCAGATTCGATGACTTCCTCTTCAACGTACTCCTCTAAAGTTTCATCGTCTTCATCATTAATAAAATCATCAACTACGGGAGACTTATCTTTCATAATTACATCAACATCGGAAGTGACAACATTAGACGATCCATCATCTCGATTCAATACAAATGAGTCAATCTCTGGTAGTTTCACTACTAACTCAATATTTATAGATTCTGTATCCTGGATTATCATCACGTCATCAATGTCAGTTTCTGAGATGTCCCAAATATGGCGATGTCTAAAGTGTTCTACAACCTTCCAGTTTGGACCGTTAAATAAATCGTCTACGTAAAAAACTTGTTCTGCTTGCGATGCACGTATAAAAGGTTCGTTCTCGTACCACGTCTCTTTAATAAAAACACTTATTATATTTTTGTAGTGTTGAATCATTTTCTTTCCCGGACGAGTGTCAAACCACAGACATTTAAAAAGCATAACAGAATTGTCATTCAAGTACGACAGCTCATAAATGTCCTCCAAAACTCCATAAAACATTTGGTTATCAGGTCCGCGAACACAAACACCACTATTTTGAGTACTTCGATTCATATCCCGATTGCCTATCAGAAACTTTACACCGTTGACCACACAACCAGGATAACTTCGACATGAGAACCTTGAACCACTTGAAAGTGAAAGTATTTGATCATTCGCTTCTGGCTCATTATGCTTTCGAATATTGAAAATCTGCAATGAGATATGAATATTCTTTAAAACGCAACTTTTTAATGACTTAACAATGTTAATGCAAATTAATTATAAACGTACCTTATTCTTAAACCATTTTGGAAACTCTTTCGATTGAATTTCATCCAATGGTATGATTCGACCGTTGGTATCAATCTCCTTCCTATGGTCACTGTTTAACAGAGAATGAAAGTAAATGACATAATTGTATGCGATGTGACACAATCAATGAACAATTAAGTGACAAAAGTGAAAGTAATACGTACTCAATGAACTGCTGAATTTCTAAACAGTTCTATAGGACGTACCACTCGGCTTTCTCTCGCAAACGAGTATCTAATGTGACGGGGGTCATCTTCCCAATTGGCCGACAACGAGTATCAAATACATAAAGCTTTTTAACAATACGATCTTCATCGTCTATCCAATTTCTGGCCAGCCGGTTAAACCGTGTTTCAACTCCAGTTAAATACAACGAACAAAAAGTCAGAGCTTCGTTGACAATGTAAGCCTCAACAATCGAACCCTCAGGACGTGCACGATTCTTGACATATTTCTTTAACGACCCAAGAAAACGTTCAACCGGATACATCCATCTTAAGTGAACCGGTCCTCCTCGAATGGCTTCTTCAGGCAAGTGTATAACTAAATGTACCATTATGTCAAAAAAGGCAGGAGGAAAAATTGTTTCTAACTTGCATAAAATAAGCACAATATCTTGTTGAGCTTTCTCTAAATCCCTTTTCCGCAATGTCTTTGAGCATATTAACTCAAAAAAATTACTTAATTCTGTTATTGCATCAACGATCTCTTTCTTCATGAATGGTCGTATCCCCGTTGGCACTAATCGCTGCATTATGATGTGACAGTCATGCGATTTTAGCCCAGTAATTTTATTCTTCCCTTCGATCACATTTTTCTTTAAGTTTGAAGCAAATCCATCAGGAAACCTTACTGATTTTAAAAAAACACAAAACTTTTTACTGCCGTCGGGGGATAGTGTATAAGACGCATGTGGTTTCATCCAACGATCACCATCTTTGTACAAATGCAACTCCTTGCGCACCCCCATATTTTGCAGATCGATTCTCACCTTATCCGTATCTTTACTTTTTCCATCAATGTCAAGAATTGTGCCCAATAAACTGTCGCATACATTCGTCTCAATATGCATGACATCTAAGTTGTGATGTAACGATAATGACTTCCAATAAAGCAACTCCCAAAAGATACTCTTCTTTGTCCAATTAAGCTCACTTGCATGTCTTTTCCGCTTCTTCCCACCATACTTGTCATGTTTACCAGGCAATCTGACGGACACATTTTGTAGTTGAGCTAAGATTTGGTGAACAGATTTTCGAGCCGGAGGAGGTCGTTTCTCAACCATACCATCAAACTTTTTATTTTTTCGCATCCCATGTTTAATAGGAAGCCATCGCCGATGGCCAACGAAACAAGTCTTACTTGTTATCCTCTTTGAAGGAGTTGCATCGTTGCAAGTTGGGCATGCTAAATAGCCCTGACCACTCCATCTAGATAAACTACTACGAGCAGAAAAATCATTAACAGTCATAAGCAACATAGCTCGCATCTGAAATGATGTATTCAAAACTGCGTCACGTACAATTACTCCATTATTTCACAAATCTTTTAACTCATCCACAAGAGGCCTTAAAAAAACATCCATATCCTTTCCGGGTGCATTTGGGCCAGGAATCAACAATGTCAACATCTTATAAGGATCTTTAGTGCATAACCACGGAGGTAAATTGTAGGCCGTTAAAACCACCGGCCACATACTGTATGAGAGGCTCATGTTACCGAAAGGATTGAAACCATCAGCGGCCAACCCCAAGCGAACATTTCTCGGCTCACATGAAAACTCAGGATATTTTTCATCTATCTCCTTCCATTCAATACCATCGACTGGATGACACATTAAATCCTCATCATTTGAACGCCCACGCTGGTGCCACGCCATATCTTTAGTTGTGTGACGAGAACCGTACAGATGCTTCAACCGATCTGTTAACGGGAAATAACGTAGTACTTTTCACGGGACTTGTTTAGTACCCTTTGTCTTTTTTTTCTTCCAACGTGATGTTTTACATACAGGACACGTTTGTAGATCAACGTTCTCCTTCCAAAACAAAGCACAATTGTACTTGCAGACATGAATTGTTTCGTAACCCAATCCAAGTTTACTCATGAGCTTCTTCGACTCATAATGAGAAGAAGGTAACTTCACATCCGGAAATGCATCTTTCAATAGACATAAAACAACATCCATACACTCATTAGGCCACTTGTATAACACTTTTAAATGCATCAATTTCACTAAGAAATTTAAAGATGAATACTTAGTACAGCCCGGATACAATCTCACCTGGAGTTCAGAAAGTAGATCCTTAAATTAAGCGTATTGTGCATCTTCTAGATCCACATGCGTCTCATCCAACATTCCATGGTCATCATTAATCCCGGCAACGTCTTCTAAGACTGCAAACATCTCGTCTACTGGTTGATTAACTATTGGATCTACACCTGAAACCGCCTCTACTTCACCATGGTGAATCCATGTTCTATACAATGGATCAAAACCATATCGATGTATATACGCCCTCACAGTTTCTACTGGATGCATTTCATGGTTCCTACATTTCATACAAGGACAGTTGATATGGCCAATTGAAGTTGCATAATTTTTGGCGACCTCAATAAAAGCAGATAACCCATTCCAATATTCATCCGACAATCGGTTCCTCAAAGAAGTCTAACTTTTGTCAATCGGCATTTCAACTATAAACGACAATAGACATAACAATTTATTAATGTGTTCAATTAATTTTAATTTTATTCTTAATTAACACAATTAAGTTTTATTAATTAAATTATGTTAATGAACTTATTAAAATTCTGGTTTCCTAACTAAATTTCGGCAGCATAACGACTTATTTTTCACATAATCCAAAAATCAAAACCTGCAGAAAAACAACTTTAAAAGATTTCGGCACACCATAGTTGCAAGATGTGCCACCCAGAACAAGAATCATAAACATATACTAAATTTCAACATAATCCCGAATTCATACAACTACTACAATTTTAAGCTAAATAAATATAAAAAACTTACAAAGTTCAAACCCACTAAACGGGGGCTGAAAATAGAAAGATTATGTCGGAAGAACCGTGCAAACAAGGACGAAGGTGAAAAATCAAACGCCTACATCAAATTAAAACATCAAACATAATTTTCAAACACCAAAATTAATATTTTATTAACATCTAGAGAAACATATAAACACAATAATAAGTATAATGATTCTAAGTTATGAATATAATCTAGTCATCTAATTCTAAATTCTACTCATCTAGTTCTAAGTATAATGCGTAGGAAATGATTTTAAGTTCTAAGTATAATCTAGTTATAATAGCAAGTATAATGCTTAAGAAAAAAAAAGAACAATATTGTTAAGAAATAAAAAAAAAGAAAAAGAAAAACACCTGTGACCAGGCGGCGTGACTGGGGCGGCGCGACCGGGGAGGTGGGACCGGGGCGGCAGGAGCAGGGCGCCCGGAGCATGGTGGCGGGACCAGGTCACCGGGAGGGAGCCGGTGGTAGTGCGGCGGCGGTGCCAGGAAAGGGAAAGAAGAGGGAGAGAGAAGGGAAGAGAGAGAAACAATGGAAGAGTGACAAGGGGAGAGAGGGAAGGGGAGGGCCGGCCGGCGGCAGGGGGCGGCGGCGGTGGCGG
>NW_010363664.1:0-15522 GCF_000414095.1 Morus notabilis | reverse complement strand
GAAGGGAACAAGGAGAAGGAAGGCCGGCAGCGGGAGCAGCGGCGGCGGTGACAGCGACGGAAAGAGGAGGCGGCGAGAGATATTGCAGGAGAGAGAGAGAGATTTTGCAGGATAAAGAGAGAGAGAGAGAGTCGGGAGAAAATGAAGAAGAAGAAGGAGAGTATATTAGGGCATGGTTATTTGCGACGATATGTCGTCGTAAATTGTTTATTTTTTGCGACGACAATTGTCGTCGCAAAAAATGTCGTCGCAAATGGGCATATTTGTTGTAGTGTATACTATTTGTAATAGAATTCTTTTTCAATTATTTTAAATAATTTTTCAGTAGTAATTGTCATTGTGACTCATAAAGTAATTAAGATAATAAATTGAGAAACACTAATACCTTAATTCATAAATATAATAATTATGATAATTACTAATTGAACAAATACTCAAGTGGAACAAATGGTAATTATCATTATGACTCGTGTAGTAATTGTGATATTAATTAAAGGTCTCGTTCGTTTCTCTAATTTAAGTTTTCAATTTCAGTCCAGATGTGACTTTATGCAAGAGTAAATATTATAGTATAAAAAGTTAAATTTAAATTTTCACGAGTTATTACCAGTTGAGAAGCATGTCTGATAGGATTTTACAATTTTACAAGTTACTAAAACAAAACGTGAGGATTATTATGTTAAAAAAATAGTAATATTAAGCCGTCATTATGATAATTACTCATAGTAATTACTGTTGCGACTCATATAGTAATTATGCCACTAACTAAATTTTCACGTGTTATTGCCACTTGAGAAGCATGTATCATAGGAATTTACAAATTTACAAGCTACTAAACACAAACCTACAATATCGGCCTTTTCGCTGGTCTCCATTTCGGATCCAAATTGTCAACCACCAACTTACTTCTACAGCCACTACAAGTAGCGTTTTAAGTGAGATGCAACCTTGCCCTTCCAAGTAGAGTTGTGTGCCATAAAGGACTGCTCAGTTCAATTGAAGCTTCCGCCCCTGAAAAAGAACTGTGTTTTTAAGTGCTACTTCAAGCATGAAACTCAAGCAAAGATATTTTTGTCATCATTCGTAGAATTCTATCTTTCCATAGAGAAGGTTCCTAGTTATAGCGTATGTGGTTTTCACAAAATCTATTATTCTATCAACAAAAGAAAAATTAAACATAATTTTTTCTTTAACGAAAGTATGCGCACAAAAATTTCGATAGAGCCAACAGGTAAATTATTCAAAGTGTGTAGATTAAATCAAGTCTGCATGTTTTTTCAAAGGTTATCATTATGTTTTAATTTGAATGATGTAATAGAGGTTATAGAGATATCAATTTTCAAGTGATTACTGATAAAACAACTTTAACATTGCGATCATTCAATGGTGTTATAAGATTAGAGAAGTATACAAATTACCTTAGGATGTGGTTCGTCGGTATCGCAGTTGATGTTGTCAACAATATCTAGTTCCCCTTCTGCAACTTGATTGTAGGATCCCAATATCTTGACGATACAAGATGCGGATCCCACAATTTTTTATTATAGGCGATAAACGTGTATCCGAATCTAGTCGTTCAACAAAAAACTGAAATGAAGCCTCTATTGCCTCGTGATAGTCATGGTAGTTCTTGTAGAGAAGATACCATGCGAAAATGTGGTCTGATAGGCAAAAGCTGATTTTTCTGATCGAATGAACAACCCTTGATTTCTGGAAAGTACTATCACCACGGTTTGTTTTAAAATGGTATTCACATGTGAAATTCAAGTCGCACTCATAAAAGGACTGAAATTCAACATGAATGCATACAGCAAATCCTAAGAAGCTGGTATTATACCAATCTCGAGAAAATGAAAGATCTATCGAAGATCGGTCAGACTGATGATCGAACCACTTCGGAATTTTACTTCCTCGATGACAAAAACCGATTCCTGGACATTTCGTTCCCTGTAGCACAAGAAAAGTTATGACTTTTTCCACTATGAATAGCCCCTATTCAAAGGATGTGATAAGCAATACAAGAAAGAGACATACCTCGTCTTGTTCTTCAGGTTTTGAAGGAAATTCAGTTGCTGCTTGCAGAAAGTAAGGCTGGAATTTAGACATCACAACTGCCATATCCTCGGGTCTACAAAATTCATTGCAATATGGACAAAAAGCATATTGACCAATTTTGGAACGTGAAAAGAACTTGCATCGAGGTCTAGATTGACAAGTCGCATATCCACATGCCTCAAAGTAAATCGAATTAAAAAATCTCCGAATGCACACGGTTATTCTTTCACTGATAGGTTCGCTTGGATCTAGCACTGGTAACGAGGATGAACCGTAGCACAACCACTCTAGAATTTTGGTTATAATTTTGTAACTTATATCTAATGTAATCTCAGGGAAAAAACTAGCCCATGTCACAGCGGGCAAAGTTTGAAGTTTTGGGCATTTAGATAGGTCCAGGAGTCTAAGACCATTGATATTGCAGATGCTATCTGGAACAGACTCAAGATTTTCGCAGTTTTTCAAGCTTAGAGAAAAAAGCCTTTGTAGATTTTCAATAGACAAGGGTAGTTCTTTGATCCCTGATCCATCTAATTTAATGATCGATAGTCTTTCATGAGGCTCCAAGATTTCTGGGAAGCTTTTCAATTCCGAGCAACCAGATAAATCAAGCGACGAGAGAGACTTGAGCTTAAAAATTTCGGTTGGGAGGGTTTCAAGCCTTGTGCAGTCTGCCATAGATAGTCGGTCCAGACTAGAGAGGCACTCAAAGGATACTGATGAAGGCACTTCTTGTATTGCTGTTTCATTCAAATCTAATGTCTTTATATTCTTTGGAAGGACGGTTGGAAACTTGTTAAATGATACGCAATCGCGTAAATTTAGCTTTTCCAAAGAATCAAACTTACATATGTTGCTGGGAAGACTCTTGAGACATTTACACTCATTCAGATCCAACGAGACGAGATTCTCGAGTGACCAATTTGAGCAATCCAACTCTTCTACTGCCGTGGAACCTAAGTTTAGGTGTCGTATGCCCCCAGACATCCGTGACAGAGTTTTGAGATTGATGCAGTCGCTAAGATCAAGAGTATAGTCATCAAGATCCTTATCATAATTGTCAAAAGGAGATCCATTTCCAAAATAAGATCTCATCCGAAGATTTTTGAGATTAGTTTCAAGATTGTCAGAGGCTCGTTGAAATCTGAGTGAAGGAATTTCAACTAAGCTTGTACAACCACTAAGATCTAAAATCTTAAGATTAGCCTGAGAGAGATCTGGGATACTGACTAGTTTCTTTGAGTGCCTAAGAGTGACATATTTTAAGCTCACAAGATCCTGTAACAAAAAGAGAAATGATCGACCAGCGTTAAATTAGTATGCCCTTGCAATTTATATATAAAAAACAGGATGTTATTACAACATATGTACATGTACCGGGGATCCATTCCAAAGTTGCTCAAGCTGGCTCCACGGCATGTGAAGTTTGACAAGATTCCGTGCCATAAAACTCGATGGTAGAGATAAAGAAGGGAATCCAACCCAGCTGAGATACCTGAGTGTCCTTGGGAGAATATTAATTCCTTGAGGAAAGTGCAGTTTACAACGTTCTTCGTCTTCACGATTATGCATAATTTTAAGGAATCTTAGGTAGTGCAGTTCTTTGAAGGCTTCAGGTTTCAAGTTTACATCCTGCGTAAGCCTCGACATATTTAAGAGAATTCCTTTAACTTTTGTAGGACCCTGAAAATTGAGAACAAAGTATCAAAAATAACAGAGAATTCATTGGAGTCCTGTGTATTTTTTCGAATTTAGTATTTGCAAGAACAAAATTAAACTAGGCACGTAGTATTTGCACGGTTCAATTATAAATACATTTATTCATTTTTGCTGACTTATCTTTCCTTCTCAAGTAGCAAAATAATTTTGATAATACACACAAATAATCGAAAACTTTCCATTTTGAGGCATTTTAGAGAGAGTTTATTAAACGTACTGTATGATCGTTCAAGACATGGATGATATCGTCTGCATCTAACAGTCTCTCGCGCCTTTCTGCAGGTAGCTCTTTGCAGTCTTTGCTGACAATTTTCCAAGCCATTTCTTGTATCATATCATGCATTTCTATAAGGCCACCATGCCATGTGATAGTTATGAGACAGTTATCAATGAGAACTGTAATGACATCCTCAAAAACACCAAAGTCGTCCAGCATTTCTTGTACAACATCTATTCTTTCACGCTTGAAGAAACACGCAATATCTAGAAATATCTCCTTTTCTATATCACGTAGTCCATCGTAACTTATTTTTAACACATCATGAATTTTCTGGTCATGAGGAGCTACTTTCAATCTGTTCAATGCACTTCTCCATATTGATTCACTCTTAGAGCACAAATGGCAGCCCAGAACTTTAAGAGCGAGTGGCACACCTTGAGCATAACTTATCACCTTTCTTGACATCTCTTCGTAACTTGCCAGTGGAGAGTTTCTTTTGAAGGCTTTCAGAGAAAATAGGTGAAGCGCTTCATCTTCATTTAGATGCTCAAGCGCGTACATCTCATCAACACCAATGTTAGTGAGCACTTGTCTATTTCTAGTTGTTACAATAATTCTACTTCCAGGACATAACCAATCACGTCCTCCGACTAGATATTCAAAGTACTCCGGGTCATCGACATCGTCAAGAATAATAAGTACTCTCTTGCGGTGAAGCCTTTCCCTTGCAAAGTTGTTGATTACGCGTAAACCTTTTTCCTCCATTAATAGCTCACTAAAAAGTTTGTTCTGCAAATAAATTGAGCCTTGTTTTTGCCATTCTTCCCTCACATTTTTCAGAAAGCAG
This sequence comes from Morus notabilis, assembly GCF_000414095.1. Classification (NCBI taxonomy): domain Eukaryota; kingdom Viridiplantae; phylum Streptophyta; class Magnoliopsida; order Rosales; family Moraceae; genus Morus; species Morus notabilis. The sequence goes on along the minus strand of NW_010363664.1, from coordinate 10,681 downwards.
TAGCCTTCAAATTGAGAATGAAATTGACTGAAAATGATATCAACTAGGGTAGTTTTACCCAAACCGCCCATGCCCCATATACCCACGATGCGAACATCCGATGATGAGTTAATCAACAATGACCTCATCATCAACAATGACTTGACACGGTCAACGCGCTTCTCAACTCCAACTAGGCCTTTGACATGATAATCTAGCCTTGACGACCTTAGTTTTTCTGAAATATTCTCGATGATTTTCTCCACTAATTTAGACTCAGACCTAAAGTATATGAACACAGATGGTAGTAAAAAAAAAGGTAGTGATATTAAATAAAAGTATGTGCTAATAATTATGATTTCAGTGTTCATGAAATTTAATTTACTAATCCAGTTAACATCTATTATTCTCTAGGCAAAGCTTAGGACTTTTTTTTTTAATCAATATCGCAATAATTTACCCGAAAATGCATAGTAGTTAAAAAGAATTAGTAAAATATACAGAAAACAATATTGGTAATGCTTCTCAAATAGTTACTAAATTTTCTACCAAGTTAATGTCATTTATTCTTTAATGGAATATTTTAATCAATATGTTTATTATTTGGGCCAAGCACGCTGTATGAGACTGAGAGTACTAGGTTGGAAAAGAGAGAGAGAGAGAGAGAGAGAGAGAGATTCAGATCCGTCAAAACCTCCGTAGGTACTCCTACTGCTAAATTACATAGCATTGGAATGATATTTGGAGCTTTTTACTGTGGGTACTCCTTATCAATAGTGTATATTTCAAAACATTAAATTTGATCAAAATCAATCAAAACGAGGTACATAAAACAGAACCCTGCGGTTGGATTATTCTTCCAGTAGTTAACATAGAATTTTTAATGATATTTTTCCTTCTTTTTTTTTTTTGAAAAAAAGTAAAAAAACAAAAAAACAAAAAAAACCAAAGATACTGGGATTTGTTCTTCCTCTGGCATGCTTCTAATTATTACCGCAGACATTAATAATTAAAGTGAGAGGCTTAGGTACCTGCTGATTTGTGCATCCCAGCCACAGAGATTAGCAGCCTTTGTCAAAGCAGTCCTCCATAGCTTTTCTTTGTCCTTGGAACGCTTCACAAGTTCAGCAAATGCATCTCCAAATCTCCCTGATTGTTTCCGCACATCAGACGGAGTTACATGATAAAATATCGGTACAACAACATTCTTTTCCTTGCATCCGAACATGATATGCACGAGCTCATCTAGACACCACGAGGAAGAAGCGTAATTTTCCGAGAAAATGATTACAGAAACTTCCGACTCTTCGATTGCTTTCAAAAGAGCCCGTGAAATTTCATCTCCTCTCTCGAGTCTCTCGTCCACATAGGTTTCTATCCTTTTCTGCAATAATGCTTTATGAAGATGGCTCAGAAAATTATACCGGGTGTCCTCGCCTCTAAAACTGATAAAAACATCGTATTTTCTCCGAGAAGAAGAAGCCATGTCTACTCTATCGGACTGAGAAAGAATCTAATTTAAGAAGGAAAAACGGAACACTTCTTTTTCTTTTTTTTTTTTTTTTTTTTTTTTCTTTGGAGCGATGATCACATGCTGGTCAGTTCTTATGATCAGTAAAAGAGTAAATACTTAAAACCACCATGTATATCAATTGTATCAGAGGCAAGGTGGGCTTTGAGTTGCTTCGTAATTTCCAAAATGCTTTCATTCCAACTTCTCGACAATTTCCTCGAAAGATGGTCAGTTGCACTACGAGAATCAAGGGTCATTGCCATTATTAAAGATATGGTCAATAAAGCCTTCAACAACCACGTTATGAACAGGCAACACTAGCGATGACAATAAAGTAGGCCCCTCTACCGACGGGAGCTTTGCTGTATATTTTAATTTTCTGTTTATAGCCTAATTGCATGGATTTTTTCGGATGTTCTTTTTTTTTTTTAGAAACACCTGTTTTTTTAGTATTAAAATCTATTTTTTCTGTATATTTTTATAATTTAATGTAATTTTAATTAAATTTAACGATTAAAAAAAGTAAAAAACATGATTTTAAATAGAGAGAACACTGAAAAAATTTCCAATAAGTTTCCTTTTTCTCCTTCAAATCATATTATTGATGGATTATATGTTATACCATAACGAAACTAACATACACAATACACACTGGGGATAACTTTGCTAATAGATTATGCCAATACGTTCAACCTTTAATTATAAAAGAGAAATAACAAGTATATTGTGAGAAAAAATGCCAGGTTAATAAGCATATATAGATATGTAGCCAGACATTTTTATTTTTATTTTTATAGAAGCATATAGAGCTGTATTTTTTTTAATGCAATAAAAGTAAGAGGATTGATGAATAATAATTAAAAAGAGAGAGAATGATGCTACAATAATCTTAAAATGGAAACATAAAATTAATAGTATAAAAGAATCAAATCAATATCAATTAGAGTGGGTGTAATGAGAGGGTAAAGTAGGTATTATTAAAAAAAAGTGTCTATAGAGAGATAGATTTTTCTCATATTTATTGTAGAGGTATTAATTACTGAGGGAACGTATCTATAAAATTTATAAGTGCAAATATAACTACTCTTTTAAGTTAAGCGTAACAAATTCTGTAAGTCCACACTCCCCACCAATAGGCAATAGCTGGTTAATTCCCTTAACGGCTGGACTATCCATCCGCTTAATAGTGGCTGTTTTGATGAAATTTGATGATGAAGATTTACCCCAAGGGTTTGAAAACATATAAGTCAAAAGTGACTGACTGGGAATAAATCATACGTGTTTAATTGGTTTTGCATGTCACTTCTAACTTAGCCAAGCTATTAAGGGTGGGTTCATTTACACAATTTAAATTATGATTTAAATTATATTATTACAATATTTTTTTATATAAATTTAAATTTAATTTTTTTATTAAAGTATTTTTTTCTCACACACAACTCAAGTCATGACTTGAGTTGTGTAAATAAACACTAAGGGCCTGTTTTTTTAGAGTGTGACTTGAGTGTAGTTTTTGAGTTGAATTTGAGTTATAACTTGAGTTAAAGTTGTAACTTGAATAAAGTTAAATAAAGTTAAATAAAGTTAGAACTTAAAAAAACGTGAACTTAAATAAAATTATAACTTGAGTTTTAACTTTTTTTGAGTTTTGTTGAAAAAGAACAACCCCTAATTAACTTGCTTTATTCAGTTATCACTTCAAATTGATCATTAATATGCAACGACATATACACACGTATATCTGCTACGCCCAACTATTAATTAACTTTTTTCTAAGGCAACTATTAATTAACTTGTTTTAATCATATGCTCACCTTTCCCATATATGTGGGGTGCATCAACTATTTCAATTACATGGACGTATTTATTGTGGTCCCGTTCACTTCACCGATTTAAGTTTAAAATTTGAGTTTTGTTACAGTAAAAAGTTCTCAGAAACAGTCACATCTAACTTTTTTACTATAGTAAAAAAGCTCTCACATAAAATCACATCTCAACTCGAATTAGTGAAATTAACGGACCCACGTGTGTTGTTATTTTTTTTTATCGTTCTTGGTGACTGTCAGCAAATTATTTCTAAAAGAATTTCAACACTTTGAAGAGATAAGGAAAAGGGAAGAAAAAAAGAAAGCGAAAAAGAAAAAGAAAAAAAAAGCTTCTAGAAAAAAAAGAGAAACAAAAAAATATATATTCAGCATGTGTTATCCCTCTCATTACACAATTAATTAAATTTGAACCTTGTAAAACATTATTTACAACTTACAATATTTACAAAGAGAGTTTTTCTGGTAGACTATTTTATCAGTATGATTAGTTTTTTAATTATTAAATCTGATTAAAATTAAATTATTTTAAAAAATATGCAGAATAAACAGTTTTTTATGTAATTATATATGACGATTTTAATTTTTGATCGTCATCCTATACTCACACTTAACATTACTTAACCTCTAACACTTACTAGTTATAACCTCTTAAAAACTCAGGCCATTTTTTCTTTATCATGTACGTTAAAATGCTGTAGCATTTAGCTAGCATTCTACTTTCATCCTTTCGTAAAATGCTGTAGCATTATGACAGCATTCTGTTACATTAGTCATCAAAATACATAAAACACTATTCTATTTTACACATAAAATACAACAACGTTTCCAAAACACGTGATACATCTACAACCCACTTGCCCACATTCCACTGTTGCATCCTCTCTGCATGCCCATCAACAAGTTTCAGGGAGCCGGTGTCTTACCCGAGCTTCCTACAACACGAACAAACTTAATGAGCTTTTGCTCAGCAAGTATCAATAGGTCATAAACAGATACAATAATTAAATTATGCATACCCATATATGCATTCATGTCATATATCATAATACATTCCGTACTACTAAAACATGTATGGCTTATGTTCTTCTTTCATTACATTCTTTGTTATGCTTTCGTCTCATTTTAGTCATTCATATTGTGTTTTCACATTTTGAACGACTTTCATTTCGTGTTTCTCATTCTTTTCATTCTTCTTTACAGATATCGTACCTTTATATGGAACGGTTTCTGTTTTTCATTTTCTTGTTTCTTACTTCTTATGGGCCCTGTCCTGTTGTACCATAGCGCGCATAACCAGTGAGGAGTGGGGTAGCTAACCAATCCAACTCAGTCACGGTATCATATATTTCATAGTCTCATAATAACCTTTCCTTCGAAGGTTGGTACAAACAGGACATTTAATCTCTTACCGTTTATCAATTTTCTCATTGAAACGGTAACTTTAGTTAAATCTTATGAATTTGTGCATTATTGAGCATTTTATCATGAGATTAACTTTTCGCTAAAGTTTAACTTTTTATTTCTCTTAGTTTGATCTCGACTTAACATCGATACATACTTTTTGCAGAATAAAGTTCTACGATTACATAAGTTTTGTAGATATATACTTAACTTAGTATCTAACATTCACATTGTATCTAACATTCAAAATTCTACTATATGCACAATTTTTGTGCAACATAAAAAAGTAAGCTTGTTCGTGATATAGCCATAGAAAAACTATTGTACTTACCGAAGTTTCGCTAACAACGCGTCATTTGTCTCCTGATTAACGCCCAAAAGTGATATTCACAAGCGGTCAATTGTAGCACAGAAGGACGGTCGTATCCACAGAGAGATAACAAAATAACAAGAAAGACTAACAGAATAAGAGCATTAGAGAAAAGTGAATTAAAGAAAAAGAATAGTTTTTGAGATTTTGTTGCAAATAAAATAGAAAGGAGGGAATTTGTATGAAGAAAATGGTAAGGTGTCGAGAATCCCTAATGCTTCGTTCACCAATTCAAGTTTTGATTCACAAAATAAAATAATCGAATAAATTAAATCTCTATGTTGGCTCAGAAAATATTATTATTACAAATTATCTAAAATCGACAATATATCAATCTGACAATATTGCAGTAAAAGACAATTTGTAAAATAATTTGAATAACAAAACAATGCGTGACATACTTACATAAGAAAAGCGTGACTGAACTTATATAAAAATTGGCACACAATATTTTAAAAAGTAATAGAAAAATAGATGAGATTTAATTTATTCAGATGTTGAAGTTTACAGAACAAGGAATCAAAACCCCGAATTGGGTCACTCAACAGAAGTTCATCTCTAACCTCACCAAGAAAACTCTAGCCTATCTTGCAAAACATTGAATATTCAAAGCTCCTCAAAACCTTAGGCTAACCCCTCTATTTATAGTGTTCAGAGGTTGCCTGTCAAATAAGGAAACAAACAATAAAAATAGAAAATTACAAAAGAAAGGGAAACAAAATAAAATTACACATAAATTAGGAGAAATCATATATTTGATTTGGGGAAGAAATCTGGTAATTTCCTTTGATTTTTTTGGGGAAGGAATTCGGATCCAACACAGGAGGGACACGTGTTGAAGCTTGATTGGCAGTGAGGAATAAGGCCACCACGTGTCGCGCGGGAGAGGAGGAAGGGCGCTGGCATTGGAGACAGCTGGGACCCGCTTTTGACAAGTGGCATGCGCAGAGGGGAGAGCAGCCTGGCGTGAGCAGGCGCGGGGTCCACACGGTGGGAGATTCAGACGCGCTGGAGACCGCACGGAAGAAGAACGCGCCCTTGGCAGGCCGGCGTGCTGGTGACGCGCGAGAGATGGAGTGGGGAACGTGGGAGAGAGCTGGGCACCACGCGGTGGCTCTGCTTGATGGCTCACTGGGCTGACGCGGCTCTTGGCTCGTGTGGCTTAATTTTGACTCACTGAACATGGCTTTCATGGCTTCTTCTTGTGTAGAGTTTTACACTGCTTTTCATCTGTAAATAATTAAGTAAAAACTAGACAAATTCCAATTAAAAATATTATGAATAAAATAATGGAATTGTTTAATTAAAGCTTAAATATTTTAATGTTATGTAAGTCAAAAGCAATATTTAGGGTGCATTTTCATGCACTTATCATCTCCCTTGACGCTTTCCGACTTCAACCGTTAATCGGCCCTATTGCATAAATTTTTCGATCGTTAGATTCAGAATCTAAGATCAATAATTACATTGAAATTTACTTCAGAAAGGTCTACAATCCTTATGTTTGGTATTCAACCTCAAACCATTTCATATCTCAAGGATTTGCACTAAAACCGTGCAAATTACTCAGTCAAGGGCCTAATTCTCAGTTTCGGTCCAAAACTGTGAATTCTCGTTGTGTTCGGTTTTTTTGAACCTCAATCTATTCATTCCCGAGCCTTAACACCGTTATTCATTTTCGAGAATTGAATTCCTAACTCATTTCTTACTACCTAGGTTTTTAGAAATTTCGGCGGAGTTTCACCTAATTTTTCTCTTTTCCTGAGTTTTCAATAACTCGTTCTACTTCCGATTTCTATACCTGTAGTTCAGATTCACATTTCTGAACACAAATTCCAACATAAAATGAACAAAAATACTTTTTCTCTATTTCTAGTGTATTTCAGATTTTTAGTGTTAATTCAAAAAAATTTGTTCAATCGTTTCAATACTTACACGTTAGACTCCTATCATAGTCCCCGACAAAACCTCGGTTTCGTTTTTCAGTTTTACGGATTTTTCCCGAGATGAGTTACTATTCATCAAAACGAAAAAGCATGCAGTTTCTCATAAAAAATCTGAAATCTTACCTTGAAAAGTTGAGATTCTCCGCTAGAACGCCTCAGGTTATGTTTCTACCGAACTGAACGAAAGAAATTTCAGCTCGAACGGGTGATTCCTTGATTTTCTCTCTTTTCTCTTTCTTTTCTCTATTCTCTCTGCCACACTTAGGAAAAGAAGCAAATGTGGCTTCTAAGTCTCACGTAGGCCAATATTAAGACTAATATGAATATTATATTAATATTTCTAATAATATCTTAATATTACTTTCTAAATTAAATTAGAGAAATTACTTTAATTCTCATAATTTAATTTTACTAATTCTAATTAAGTTTAACACTTAATTGAAGTGGTTCCATATTCCTCACATTTTTCTTGTCGAAATCAAACTTTTCATTTTTCAAAACGAGTCTTTTTCCGGTACCGATAATTTCACACCCGGTACAGGTTCTATACTACTTTTTTGGACTGCCGAGCACCCTGGGTCAAATTTTTCATATTCAACCCATTTCTCTTGGGTATCTCAATAGTCAATTTCTTTTTCTGAAATTTTCATTTTAAACGATCCAGAATTGCCCAAAATATGTACCCTCGCGGTACTCTTTTTTTTAATAGTTTCCCGTTTTAACTGACTCGGGAAAATTCTGTTTCAGAAACTTTTGCTATTTTCCTTACTTCTAATATTTCTACTCATTTTCTAACTGATCATTTGGTCATTTACCAAATATTTCAATTTTTCATAACTAAAATATACCCATTAAAATTTTTAACTTTTAGCTGATATTTTACTATTCACAATTGATATTTACGAATTTTCTCTGTAAAAATATTCATATTATAACTTTACACTTTTCGGGAGATTTTACCCCGTATATAAAGTTTCTACATAACACTTTCCTAATTACATCAATATTTCTACTACTTTCTGTTCTGAGAAGAATTACGGTTAAATACCGGACTGTTCAGATTAGACTTAAAATTTTTTCGGTCATTACATTATAACTGCTGAAAAAAATAGAACTACCAATAATTTTATTTTTCTAATCCTATTGAAAAAACTATCATTTACAAATTCCTCACGAGATGGCCAATCATTAATAGACGATTTCCTTGTCAAACCGTTGTGCTAATCAAGGATAATAGATACGTTGTTATAAAATATAATTCAATCCCCAAGTGAGAATCAACCAACGTCATAGCGGGCAAACTTTTAATCTAAGAAGGGAAAAGGGAACACTTCTTTTTCTTTTTTTTTTTTCTTTTTTTTCTTTGGAGCGATGATCACATGCTGGTCAGTTCTTTATGATCAGCAAAAGAGGAAATAATACTTGAAACCACCATGTAAATCAATTAGTATCAGCTAAGAAATTCAGAGGCAAGGTGGGCTTTGAGTTGCTTCGTAATTTCTAAAATGCTTTAATTCCAACTTCTCAATAATTTCCTCGAAAGATGGTTAGTTGCACTACGAGAATCAAGGGTCATGGCCATTATTAAAGATATGGTCAATAAAACCTTCAACAACCATACGATCAAAAGAGATTGTCTAAATAATTTGTTATAATATTTTCTTTTATAAAAAATATATATAAATTAAAAATAAATTAAAAAAAAAAGCTTGGATTGCTTCGAGGGCAATTTCAAAATGCTTTCGCTAGAATTTCGGGAATTTTGCTGAAAAGTAGAGAGAAGATGAAAGATTTTTTTTTTTTTTTTGTTTTTTTTTTTTTTTTTTTTTTTTTTTTTTTCTGGGCTTTGGTGAAAACCTGGTCAAAATAAAAGAAGATACAGAATTAGTCGGTGACTCGTGAGAGAGAAGAGCGAGAGATGTTTTATTTTTTAAAATATATTTAAAAGTATTTTTTTTAAAACATGTTTACCGGAAATTTCTTAAAAGGTAAAGACAAATACTTTAAATTGCACTCCACCGAAAAAGGACCTTGCCTGTGGAATTGTCAATAAAGCATGCCACGACAACCAAGTGCGCTTAATGATCGATGGTTAGTGGAAAATGACGTACATTATGGTTTAAGTGAAAGTAAAGAAAATTTTAGATTTTAAATAATATAATTTATGTATTTAAGTCAAAGATTTTTTTAAAAAATATTATGTTATATTTTTTAATTGAAGGATTTATGAAATTAATATCTGTATTTTTAAATTCTATAACAGATTCCATGCTAAGTTCATGTATTACGATCAAGTAAATTCGATTGAAAAATTCTCGCCGTACTTTAAGGCAGAAGAATTTTCAGTACATATGTAGTTTGAGAATCTTAATTCTAAGAATCTCCAAGCACAACGTGATGTTAGCAGCGTATAAAAAAACACCCTGACATTTTAAAAGAAGAAAAAATCCTTAATTGTCAGACAGCTAGGTTAAAGTCACAAGATAAATACCTATAATCAAATGGTACAATGTGAGTGGGAGTTGACATCGTAAAAAATAATGTCATTCCCGGGATATAATGCAGAAATCTAAATTTAGACTTTGTTCAGTCTAGAATTAATTTCAAAACTTGAAACAGTTTAAAAAAATTACGCGAGTAAAAATTTCAAGACTTGAAATAATTCAACTAAAATTATAACTCAAATTCAATTCAAAAACTATATTCAAGTTTCACTCTAAAAGAACAAGCCCTTAAATTGCTTGCACTCCACAAAAAAAGGACCTTGCCTGTGGAATTGTCAATAAAGCATGCCACGACAACCAAGTGCGCTCAATGATCGATGGTTAGTGGAAAATGACGTACATTATGGTTTAAGTGAAAGCGTCTAATTAAAAGACCTACTTAGAACTTTAATGGCCTTAGAAAAGAAACCGTCAGAAATTAAAATTTTCTGTTAGTTAAGTACTTTTTTACAGTCAGTATAATTTTATCTAATTCAAAAAAAACTTAAGTGATAAGACAAAAGTACAAGGGGTAGGTTAGGATTTAGTATGATGACATATGTGATTTGATGGGGATAAGTGAAGATAAATCATGACATATGTGATTTGATAGTAGTGATTGAAGGGAAAATTATGGCGTACTTTCTCCTCCTTTTTTCCATCTATAACCATCTATGCACAATGAAATTGGAGCCAAACCTTGGCTAGTTGAGTGTGCTAGGAGGTTTCATGTTAAGGGGGATATGATGATAGTGGTTGAAGGGAAAATCATGGCATGCTTGCTCCATCTCTTCTCCACCTAGAACTGGCCAAGAATGGATGATTTGAACCAAAAATTGGGTTGACTAATGGTGTGGAGTTGGGGTTAAATAAATGATCACAAACTTGTCTATAAAAGGAACCATCATAGGATAGGTCTCATTTTTCTCTTCTCTTTCTCTCCCCCCCAAAACCGGCTACACCATACCACTTCCTCTCAAAAAATTTCTCTCACTCTCCTAACCCTAAGCCACTAGCAAATAATAGAAGAAGAAGGAGAAGATCAAAAGATTCTAGGAGGAGTCTAGTTAAGCATTTCTCCAAGGGTCTAAACTCTAAACCCTCTCTTTCTTATGCTCTAGTAAAGTTTGAGATGTAAAAATATTCTTCTCAAATTTTCTTAT
>NW_010363663.1:0-633 GCF_000414095.1 Morus notabilis | reverse complement strand
TGATGGGCCCCGTTATGACACCAAAAGTTTTGCCGTTCCCGTGCCAGTTCTAGAACACGGAGAGAGCTTCGATCAAACCGCTGATAGGCCCCATTCCAACACCAAAAGTTCTCGCCGTTCCCGTGGCGGTTGTAGGGCGCGAAGAGAGCTTCGATCTAAAGCCCGCTGGGCCCCGTTACGACACCAAAAGTTTTCACCATTCCCGTGCCATTCGTAGATTGCGATGAGAGCTTCAATCTAACGGCTGATGGGCCCCGGTATGACACCAAAAGTTTCATCATTCCCGTGGCAGTTGTAGATCACGAAGAGAGCTTCGATATAACGGCTAATGGGGTCTGTTACAACACAAAAAATTGTCACGGTTTCATGGCGGTTGTAGAGCGCGAAGAGAGCTTTGATCTGATGAATTATGCGCCTCATTACGACACCAAAAGTTTTCACCATTCCCGTGCCATTCGTAGATTGCGATGAGAGCTTCAATCTAACGGCTGATGGGCCCCGTTATGACACCAAAAGTTTCATCATTCCCGTGGGAGTTATAGACCACGAAGAGAACTTCGATCAAACCGCTGATGGGCCCCATATTAACACCAAAAGTTGTCGCCGTTCCCATGGCGGTTGTAGGGCGCGAAG
>NW_010363662.1:569-1493 GCF_000414095.1 Morus notabilis | reverse complement strand
GACCTGATAACCAAATGTTTTATGGAGTTTTAGAGGATATTTATGAACTATCCTACTTGAATGACAATTATGTTATGCTTTTTAAATGTCTATGGTTTGACACTCGTCCGGGGAAGAAAAGGATTCAACACTACAAAAATAGAATAAGTGTTTTTGTTAAAGACACGTGGTACGAAAACGAACCTTTCATACTTGCATCTCAAGCAGAGTAAGTTTTTTACGTAGACGATTTATTTAATGGTCCAAACTGGAAGGTTGTAGAACACTTTAGACATCGACATATTTGGGACATTCCAGAAACTGACATTGATGACGTGATGATATTTCAGGATACAGAGTCTACAAATATTGAGTTAGTAGTGGAACTACCAGAGATTGACTCATTTGTATTGAATCGAGATGATGGATCGTCTAATGTTGTCACTTCCGATGTTGATGTAATTATGAAAGATAAGTCTCCCATAGTTAATGATTTTATTAATGACGAAGACGATGAAACTTTAGAAGAGTACATTAAAGAGGAAGTCATCGAATCTGAAGACGATGATGACATAAATGATGATGGAGACAATCAACAATGTAGCAGCGACGATGAATAGAACTACAGAATAGTAATCTTTGTCATTTTTCTCAGATTTCATTTTAATATTATGATCTTATTTGAATTTATAAATATTGTTATTAATAGAATGAATTTGTTCACAGACATTGATGGTTGGTAGGGTAGCGACTTGCGCTGGCTCTTCAGGGGGAGCGTAGCCTCTTCCCGGTCCTCACAGACTCTCCGCATACTGTGAGTCTGGTATGTTATTCTGACTTTTTTCTCGTTCCATCATATACTAAATAAATATAGTAGTACAAGTTGATTTGAAATGTTTTCATATGCTTACAGCACCTGAACCTCGACAACGTAGAGGGCGAGGT
>NW_010363662.1:0-231 GCF_000414095.1 Morus notabilis | reverse complement strand
AGGTCCGTTGTTGATAGGGAGGCAGCAAAGTGCTACAAGGACTGGAAAAGTTCCCACCCCCGCCACTACAAACGCTATGGTAGAGAAAGTCTCCCGAGTAACATGAGAAATCAAGTTCATTGGGATCGTTGTTGCGATAGGTTCTTCGACGACAAATTTCAAGTAATTATAGATTTGTTAGAACTTGATGATTTTGTATACATAATTACAAGTAACTATTACTTATTATAG
>NW_010363661.1:0-212 GCF_000414095.1 Morus notabilis | reverse complement strand
ACAAATTTTGGTGTTGTAACGGGGCCCATCGGCCGTTAGATCGAAGCTCCCTTCGTGATCTACAACTGGCACTAGAACGGCGACAACTTTTTATGTCGTAATGGGTCCCATAATCCGTCAGATCAAAGCTCTCTTCGCCTTCCACAACCGCCATGAATAAAGTGACAACTTCTGGTGTCGTAACAGGGCCGGCCCATCAGAGGTTATATCGA
>NW_010363660.1:0-1287 GCF_000414095.1 Morus notabilis | reverse complement strand
ATATATATATTATATATATATATATATATCAAGTGCATCCTTTGATTGTACTTCTTTTATTTAATCTTTACTCATTTCTATTGTCTATCTATTTTGTCACTCTATCTCCTTTTTTCGCTAAAGTTGTCCTCTTGACTTTTTTTGTGTTTTTTTCATCAGATCTTTTCTCCTATTGAAATAGTTTTTCCCAAACAAGTCCCCACTTAATTTTTTTTTCTTGCAATCCTCTAAAAAGTTCTTTATAAAACGTGGCCTTTATAAATACTTTTTTTTTCTCTAACCCTAGATCTGAATATTTTGTTCCTCAAAGACAATTCTTGAAATTTTTGTTGTTAAACAAATAAAAACTTAATAGTCACATAATAAAAGTCTATCTTACTATTAAATTCTTATAATACTTCACACATGTCATCCGACTAGTAATAATGATAAAATGCGAAAATAACCCAACTCCACCCTCCTTAAATAATAATAGAAAAGTTGGTCCGCAACTCTTCCAAAAAAAAAAAAAAAAAAAAAAAACCAATCCCACCCGACATACTCCAATTCATCTCAACCGTTTTACCATGATCACTAACATTGGGTTACTCTACCAAACCCAAATTTTCATTTGGTGGCTATGGGTTCGATTTTTAACAACCTACCATTAACTAAATTTATCCAATGAAATTTCATACATTTAAGGAATTTTTTTCGCTATCCTAACATACTAACAGGTCAAATTTATATAAAAACACGTAAAAATTAAAAAATATGTAAATTTAACAGTTAAAAAAATTTGACCTACGTCGACTTACTAAAGAATCTCCATTTAAGATATATTTATTAGTTCTTTTATAATTTATAACTTGTGTATTTGACTTTGCATGGTTAGTCTTTTTGTTTTGGAAATTTTTAGGTGCGAAGCCTTCTTTTACTCCACCAGCATAACAGGATTAGAAGCTCGCATGATATATGAGTGGTATTAAGCTTAAGTGAGAAAAAAAATGAAAACCCTACGAGCATAAATAAATTTATAAATAACTATTTTTTTAGAATGAAAAATCAAAATAATACTATAATTGACCAAATATTTTTTTATAAACTTCAATAACACGCCTACAATATACTATTTGCTATATGTGAACAAAATCTAGACATGGGTAGAATGGATTCATTCAAGTAGTTTCTAGAACCGTCTAAAACCCGCTTAACTTGATCCGGCCGTGGTTTTACTTAATATTATAAATATTTGATTGATAAATTTAAAATTATAATTTAAAATTATTTTTAATTTATATATATTTT
>NW_010363659.1:0-1426 GCF_000414095.1 Morus notabilis | reverse complement strand
TGGGGACCTTCTCGTATTCTGAGGTTGACCAATAAAAGAAGGTTTATTATGTTTATTGACGATCACACACGAGTTTATTGGGTGTATTTGCTCAAAGATAAGGCCGAGACTGAACAAATTTTTCAAAATTTCCATTCCATGATCAAAACGCAATTTAATACCAATATTAAAATTCTGCGTACTGATAATGGAACGAAATACTTTAATTCTGTTCTTGGCGAATTTCTTACAAAAAATGGTCTTTTAAACCAAAGTACTTGTGTTAATACACCCAAACAAAATGGTGTTTCCAAACGTAAAAATCGACATCTTTTAGAGGTCGCTCGTTCTTTAATGTTCCAATCAAATGTTCCAAAGAAATTCTGGGGGGATGCAATTCTTACTGCTTGTTTCCTGATTAATCGTTTGCCAAGCAAAGTTCTAAATTTTCAAACTCCATTAGAATTGTTGTCTAAGTCCTATCTTGAATATCGTTATTTTTATGAGTTGGATTTTGATGGAAACCTCTTGATTATCGAAGGACAATTTACACACTCGGGTATTATTTGAGAGAAATCACTGACTCTCCTCTCTCAATTCTACACAATCCAAAAAAAGTACCCAAATCCCTAGGCCCCCTGCTTATTTATAGATTCTACTAACAAACTACAACTCTAACTAAATTCAGTTATTACATGGATGCCAAGCTTCCTCGACAAGACTCTCAAACAAGCAAGCCTACTTATTCCAGTCAACGTCAACCTTACTAATTAACTAACGCTTCAATCTCCTACTGTATACTAGCAATTCCCAGTTTCTATCATCACCCTCCCCATGCGCAAGAACCTTGTCCTCAAGGTTCAAGTCCGGAAACTGGGCAGACAACAACTCCCACGACTCCCAAGTGCTGTCACACTCCGAAAGATCCTTCCATTGAACTAAAACCTCCAGAGAACCATCCAACAATTTTTGAGTTTGAAGCAAAGGCTGCGGGCTCAACAGCCAACTCCATGTCCTCTGTCAAGGCAGCAGGAAACTGTTGTACTGGTGTGGAAGGCTGTAATACCTTCTGCAACTGGGACACATGGAAAACATCATGAATACGCGCAAAAGACGGAAGTTGCAGACGATAGGCAACCTCACCAATCCGCTCCATCACCAAGAAGGGACCATAGAAGCGAGGACTTAGTTTTTCGTATACTAGCAATTCCCAGTTTCTATCATCAGCGTCGACGGGCCAACGACCGCAACCGATAAGGTTGGAGCTTCAGGAAAACCCAATCGCCAACCTCAAAATGAACATCCCAACGCTTCTTGTCTGCATACACCTTCATTCGCTGCTGGGCAGTAGTCAAACGCTCCTTCAACTCCCGAGGGATGTCATTTCGATCATGCAATTGATGATTAACAGCCTCCACCGCCGAACTACCGTCCTCCCAACAGAATA
>NW_010363658.1:0-14377 GCF_000414095.1 Morus notabilis | reverse complement strand
CGCCAATCAAACATTTTCATTCACATTTTGCCAAAAAAATATATATGTACATGTAATTTCCGGGGAAAAAAACCAACATAAAACTAATTATAGGAGGATGCGCCTATTAGTCAACTTTACTCATCAACATCATTTGACTTTTTTTCTTGCTTGACAACATCATTTGACTTTAGTTGTTGTTGATATTATTTTATTATATTTATTATCTACTGATTAATTCTTAAAATTCAAATAATATGTCAAAATAGTATTAGGGAGACAACAATAAACTAGTAAATTTGGGACAACATACTGGGAATTTGGGTCGGAAAAAATTGAGTTACTTCCACAAATGATCTCTGAGATTTACACTTAATCGTACTATAGTGCCTGACTTTTCAAATGTCTTACAATTAGCCTTTAAGGTTATATTTTGTTTCAATTTCGGTCTTTCCATTCACTATGGGTAAAAATTTGATACAATCTGTATAAATTAATGACCAAAATAAAAAACAGCTAAAAATTTTAAAATTATACGTGAAAATTAACTTTTGTCTTTTCATTATTTTGGTCTTGGAACTTTATATGTTTCTAATTTTAATCCATAATTCTCAAAGATTTCAACAAATATTTAGCACCAAACTAACATAAGAACTAAAAATGAAACAGAATAAAACCCTACGGACAAACTCTGAGACGATTGAAAAGTTAGGGACCAAAGTGGAATTGATGGTAAACCCATATACTTTTTGTGAGACTAACCCTAAAAAATTTAACGAGTGATTTTGATTACAAGCTTATTGTGAAGAGCTAAGGCCTTGTTTGGTATGTGGGTTTTGGGTGATATGAACCGAAGGTTTGGTCCAAAATAATGTTTAGATGTCAAAATAACATTTAACTTTGAATGCTCAGATTCGACATGTAAACCTAAAGTCAAAATAGCAATACTAAAAAGCTCCGGCCAATATTACACAAGGCTTGGAATCGCTCCTAGAAAGAGTGAAATGGAGAATGGATGATGGTACTTGTGGAAAAATAAGAGAATAAAAAATATTTCTTATTCTCTAAATTAATTCTATACAGCCGGCCCTCTTAGGGTTTTATACACAAAAGTAGAATCTCCTAGATTACACCTTATCCCATTATTCATGGGATATCAAGAAATTAACTCATTACCTTAATCCTAGGAATACAAAATATAAATTTCAAACTTTTCTAATATATCCTATTTACAAAATCAATAGATTGCATTTTTCACACTCTCCCTCAAGCTGGTGAATAGGTGTTCACCATTCCCAGCTTGGACACAAGATTATGAAACACTGAACTATTAAGTCCTTTCGTGAGTACATCAGCAAGTTGACCCTTGTACAGATACGTAGGGTGTACAAATCAGGCCACTGTCCAGCTTCTCTTTGATGAAGTGTATGTTGATTTCGATGTGCTTTATTCTATCGTGCTGTATTGGGTTGTGAGCTATGATGATTGTAGATTTGTTGTCACAGTAGAGTCTCATTGGGCCATCCCACTTAATCGTCAAATCTTCTAAAATAATCTTCAACCATAGCAATTCACACACACCCTGAGCCATCGCTCAGAATTCGGCCTCTGCACTAGAACGAGCTACAACATTATGTTTCTTACTCCTCCACGTCACAAGGTTTCCACTAATAAAAGTGCAATAACCGGAAGTTAACCGTCTGTCTACCATTGACCCAACATAGTCTGCATCTGTATACGCTTCAAGCACTACTCCTCCATTCCTTTTGAACAAAATACCTCTGTCTGGTGTCCCTTTGAGATAATGCAATACTCGGTATGCTGCATGTAGATATGCCTCCTTCAGATTATGCATGAATTGACTAATCACACTTACCGCGTATGCTATATCTGGCCTAGTATGAGATATATAGATAAGTCTCCCTACCAAGCGTTGATACATCTCTCTATCCACTGCAACATCTTCTTCCGCTTCTTCGAGCTTCAAATTTGGATCTATTGGAGTGCTCGTCGACTTGCATGCGGTATTCCCGGTTTCTTTGAGAAGATCTGTAACATATTTTTGCTGTGAGATGAAAATACCTTGCTTGGAATGAGCCACCTCGATTCCCAAAAAATACTTCAGCCCCCCTAGCATCTTAATCTCAAATTCTTTAGCTAAACATCGACTGATACGCTGCCTTTCCTCATCATCATCTCCCGTCAGTATTATGTCGTCAACATATACTAAGAGGATTGTAACTCCCCCTAAAGATGAGTGTTTGACAAACAATGTATGGTCTCCATGACTTTGTCGATATCCCATAATTGTCATTACCTTTGCAAATCTTCCAAACCATGCTCGCGGCGATTGCTTAAGTCCACACAAGGCCTTATTCAATCTACATACTGTGTGTGCAGCTAAGTTATGACCATAACCCAGTGGAACCTCCATGTAGATTTCCTCCTCTAGTTCTCCGTGCAAAAGCGCATTCTTGACATCAAACTGTTGTAGCTCCCAATTATAATTGGCTACTAATGATGACAAAACTCTTACCGTATTCATTTTAGCCACCGGAGCGAATGTCTCTTGGTAATCAATCCCATAGGTCTAGGTATACCCCTTAGCAACCAACCTCACCTTGTATCTTTCTATTGAACCATCTGCCCTATATGTCACGGTGTAAACCCATTTACCTTCCACTGGTTTCTTCCCTTCAGGCAATTTCACAAGCTCTCAAGTTTTGTTCTTCTCCAATGCTTCCATCTCCATATTCATAGCCTGTCTCCATTTTTCATCAGTTAAAGCCTCAGCCAAATTGGTAGGGATGGCAATAGTATTTAGGCTGACAAGAAAGGCTTGATGGGATGGTGAGAATTTTTCAAAGGAAAGAAATTGTGCAAGTGGGTATAGAGGTCGACTTACACATTCTCTAACTCATTTTCTAATGGCAATGGGAAGATCCTGATCATCATTATTCATGTAGGTTTCAGAAAAATGATTAGAAATTGTTACCTCATTTCCAGAGCTCGGGTTGGAGTATTGAACTTGCACAGATTCCGGGATAGCCTTCTTCCTTCTTGAAAACACTTTGTCTTTGCCAAATCTTACAATCTCAATGGCAGAACTTAGGTTGTCAGGCTCAGTGGAGTGAGGTTCAGGTTCAGTGGAGTGAGGCTCGGGTTCAGGAGAGTGGGGTTGGGAAAAATCGAGTTTTGATGGATGAAGATAAAGAGATAGAAAATCCCCCCTGTCCTTATCTTCCACTATTGAATTCTCCCCCTGAAGATAAGGATCATTGAAATAGGATTTGTCTTCATGGAAAATAATATCAACCGAGACATAAAACCTTTTTGAGGGAGGATGGTAACATTTGTATCCTTTATGAGTAGAAGAATAGCCTACAAAAACACATTTGACTGCCCTTGGATCTAATTTCCCCTGTTTGGAGTATGGATATGGACAAATGCCACACCCGAATATCTTAGGAACCAGATTATTCGTAGTACGTAGATTTGGATAGAATGAGGAAAGCACGCTCATTGGACTTTTGAAACCCAAAATCCTAGAAGGCAAACGATTTATAAAATGTGTAGATGTAAGAACTGCTTCCCCCCAAAGGGATTTAGGCACATTTTTCTGGAACATAAACGATCGAGTGGAATCAAGAAGATGGCCATTTTTCCTTTCTGCCACTCCATTTTGCTGTGGAGTATTGATACATGACGATTCCTTCCTTTTGGAAATATGGACTGAGGACTTGATTGAAATTGTCCCTAGAATTGTCGGATCTGAATCTCTTGATATTAACCCCAAATTGGGTCTTTACCATAAAGCATAAATTTGGAAAGACATTACTGACATCGGATTTCTGTTTAAGTAAAAATATCCAAGTGACTCGAGTACAATCATCAATAAATGAGACAAACTATTTTGCCCCTGTCACATTAGGAATAGTAGAAGGGCCCCAAATATCAGTATGAATGAGATAAAAAGGAATATAGCTTCTTTTATTATTGATTGGAAAAGGTACACGTTTGTGTTTAGACAGTTCACACACTTCACAATGAAAATGTTCAATATCTAGACCTCTAAATAAGGAAACAGAATTTCGATAATCCTAAACGATGGATGGCCAAGTCGGCGGTGGTGATAAGAGAACTTCTAAGACAAAAGAGTGAGATGTTGAGCCCTTGATAATGCTTGATTGACTAGGTGTTTCAAGAAGGTAGAGTCCATCCTATTCTCTAGCACGTCCAATCGTCCTCCCCGAATCCTCGTCCTGAAATAAACAGTAACTATGGTGAAAAAAATACTCTGCAATGTGAATCTTTGGTAAGCTTTTGGACAGAAACAAGGTTTGTGGTCAATCAAGGAACATGGAGAACATTTTTTAATGCCAATGATGTGCTTATTTTAACATCTCCTATGACTGCTATAGTGGTTAATGATCCATCTGCGTTAGTTACTTTTCTACTGTTTGAACATGGGGTATATGAGGCAAACATGTTTGGTGAGTGGGTCATATAGTCGGTAGCACCAGAGTCAATGACTCAGGAGCCGGTAAGAGTTATATCTGAGACATTTAATCCAATGGAAAATGAAGACTCACCTAAATACGTCAATGAACAAGTACCTGACGATTTGTTGAAATTGCCTATAAAGGATCTTACTCGTTCAATTTCCTCTTGGCTGAGACTCCCCATCTCTTGCAGTGTTCCCTCACTTTGCTGCCCTGCTGCAACATGAGCTTGTCCATGACTTTTCGGCTGCTCTCCTTTCTGCCCCCACTCACGGCTTGGTGATTTCCCATGCAGCTTGACCGTTCTTTCTCCTTGTCTTGTAGCGATTGTCTTTACTTTGACTTCCTAGACTTGAGCAGCATCCTTCGCCTTGGAGTACGTTTGTTAAATTGCATCCCATATATCCTTGGCAGTGGCCAAGAACATACATGTATCGCTAATCTCTGGAGTCATGGAGTTCCACAACCATGCCATGATCATCGAATCCTCCTCATCCCACGGTTCAAATCGTAGATCTTCTGGTTTTGGTCTTGTCCCTAAGATGTGGCTGATTTTTCCTTTCTCTTTTAGCACAATCTGAACAAGTTGGGAGCATTTAAGGTAGTTTTTTCCATCCAGCCTATATGCGGTCTGAATGTTATACAATTCCCCAACCTGTTGAGGCCTAACGGTATCTGCATCCTCCGACCGTGTTGTAACGGTTGTCTCTGCCACCTCTGACATCCTCAACAAACCAAGCGGTCTCCAAGCATTAATTAAGGCCGGTTGTGTCAAACAAAATACCAGTGATAAAGGCTTATATAATCCAGGCACTCTCTTATGGAAGCGTCCTAACAGCAGTGGCGACAGGGCAGAGAAAAGAAAAAACAACCCTTGCCGATGAAGGCCACGATCAGAACACGACAGTAGCGAACAGAGGCAACGACATTTTTGGTGTGTCTGTACAGTTCCGTACAGAGTGGCAGTGGCCAAAGTTGCGGCAATGAATCAATGGAACTTCAAAAAAAAAAAAAAAAAACAGCAGCAATGAAGCCTTCTGGAGAGAGTGATGATCATGGATATAGGCAATAAAGGCCCTGTGACGAGGCTTGGCAACGAAAGCCAAGAAAGAAATGGCAATGAAGGCCTAAGAAAAAATAATGTAACCTAGGAAACCTAGGGCTCTAATACCATGTGGAAAAATAAGAGAAGAAAAAATATTTCTTATATTCTAAGGATTTTATACACAAAAGTATAATCTCCTAGATTACACCTTATCCCATTATTCATGGGATATCTAGAAACTAACTGATTACCTTAATCCTAGGGATACAAAATACAAATTTCAAACTTTCCAAATATATTCAATTTACAAAATCAATAGATTGTGTTTTCCACACTACTTTCATTCATTTTTTGGGGAGATATTTGGTGTGGTGATCACCTTTGAAGGAAAGCGTACTTTACAACTTGATAGAGAGATGCAGAGACAAATTATGTTTCAGTTTTCAATGAAGCTGCCAATTTGAATGTAACTTCAAATTCAAAAGAAATTAAAGTGATAGAGAGCTTGATCAATTTTCAAAACTATTTATGCCTTGGGTAATATGTCTTTAGCAACATCTATTGTTGATCAGCAAGTGTTGGTGTGTGATCCAAAAGGTTTTTCTTGCAATTCCTATTTTCATACACTGATTTGTAATAATTATGTCCACTCTTTTGATCTAAGTATTTGTTTCGTTACTTTTTCATAAAAGACTTAACATCAGTGATGTGGTTCAAAGGAAAAACCCTAATTTTGTCCTCTCCCATTCAATGATACTGGTCTCAACTTGGTAATGTCTTCTCAATGTAATGAATTCTAGCGGAGGAGATTTTGGATTTGAAATAAGTAGGAAAGCCCATGCGATGTGGAAGCCAATCAAGATTGCTATTTAACCGGTGCTTTGGTTAGAAAGAAATCAGAAAATCTTTTAACAGAAAAAATTGTATAAAGAAGACTAGTTTGAGAAAGCAAAATATCTTGCTTCTTTATGGGCATCGACAAATACGTCTCTTTACTTAATTATGTTGAATTGGGTGGATGTTCTAGATTAGGGGGAATTTTAGTTTTTGTTGGCTTGACTTTTGTTATTCTCTCTCTCTCTCTCTCTCTCTCTCTCTTTGGAGGATTCCTCATTTGTTGTTGTACTTTTTATATTTTTCTTTCATTAATAAAGTTTTCAGTTTCTTATAAAAAAAATACTATTCTCAGGATGGCGACGGTGGTGGGGCCTGTGGAAGTAAGGAAGAAAGAGAGATTTGGGAGAAAAAGTTTAATGTTTGGAAAGGTAACTAGAGAGAGGGGATGAGAGAGATGAAGGTTTTAAAATTGGTTGAAGAAAAACAATGCTCAGAACACAAGACTTCTCACCAAGCAATTGGTGAGAAGCTAGCATTAGTAACACGGTCAATTTGACCCGTTAGGAAAAGGATGGAATAGAAGTAGAACAATTCTAGGAATAACTTAATGAAGACATGCGAATATGATCAAATGGATGCCGTTTCAGATAACAATTCCAATACAAATACTAATGCCAATGCTATATTTAGCACCAAAAAGTGTGAAAATGTCACAATTTGTGCTCCATGCATGGTGTTATTTTACATGCTTTATCTACTCTTTGTCATAATCATTAAGCTTTGGATATTATAAAGTAAATTGTTAATTTTGAAATAACTTAATGTAGGAAAGTTCATACATCAACCAATAGTAATAAAATGTCAAAATTTGGCATTTGTCATACTTGGCGCCAAATTTGTCACAAAGTATAGCATGTCAAAGTTAACACTAGCATTGCATTGGAGAGTCATTACACTACTTAGATGCTAAAATTTGACATTTAAGGTTTTGAGCGATAGAAATAGAATATATAAAGTGACCTAAACGAGATTACTTGGAATATTCAAGACACTGATAAATGTTGCAGCAACACAAGACTTCTCACCAAGCAACCGGTCAATGGAAAGCATTTTCAAAACAAAGTTGATCCTTTCGAAAAGGGACTATATAGAACAATCTTTAGGAAAAAGAAAATCCAATCATCTATTACATATATAGGGTAAAATATTTGATATGGTTAGGCATCAAGTATATATTGTCTGATAACTTGCTTCAAAGATATGATAGTGAACTAATAGGAATTAAGTATGATCCGGTAACATAATATATATATATATATATATATATATACATACATATATATACAGAATGGAGATCGGAATTACCTGCTCGCCCCACATGCAACAAAACATCAATATTGATATTGCGTATATAAAAAGAAGAAATTAACACTGTATGACAACGAAGGAAAGCACGCATGTGCACAGCCATGCCATCTTGCGCATGATTATCAACAAGCGTGCTCTCTCTCATTGTCATCCAAATATTTACAAGTTGATGATCATCAACCCGCCGTGAGATGAGAAAACTGCAAAAACAAGATAAAATACATCATCCTTCAAAATAATATCTTCAAAGACAATCAGTTAAATAGGAAAAAAAAGGGTCAAAACTTTGCTTACCTAGAAGGAAAATTAAGAAACCAAACATATGAATGAGCCAAAAATTTCGATCTTCGCATGATGTCTGAGACCGAGTTACCTGAAACTGAAACGGGGAAAAAGAGAAAATAATGCAGAAATAAGCCATTATCCTCTCACCGAAAGTTCATGTAAAGTCTAAATGAAAAGCGAACAAAAACCAAAAAAAGAAAAGTAGGCGCAAATCAAGCTAAAGGTAAATATACACCAAATCCACAGAAAGATCAGACAGAAATTTTAGTTCCGCTGAACAAAATATGGAATATCGGAATTCCCTATATTGGTCAATTAATTCCCAAATACTACATATATATACTAGAAAGAAAAAAAAGATAGAATCAAGGGATGGACGGAAGAACATCATGATTGAAAAATGATAACCGTGGAAAATCACATGCAATTAAACGATCCCCTTCAGATTATGACCCACGTGGAAAATCTAGCCACAAACCTCAAACCTTAAACCTATATATTGTGAACAAATCACAAGAGAAAACAAAACACAAAAAGCTTTTCAGGGAATCTGAGAGTTATGGAAGGAAGGATTTTTTCCCAATCAGCCAAGAGTGGAAGTTGCATGAAACCCAAATGCTCAGTTTTTTTTTTTTTTTTTTTTTTTTTTTGAAAAAAAAAAAAAACTGTGAAAACTAAGAAGTAATGCATATATATATATATAAGTATGTATATACGTATATAAAGGGAAAAAGAAAAATAAAAAGAAATATTAGATCTTTTTTTCCCCCTCAACAGCTACCTATCAGCGCATGACGAATTTCTTGTGTTAATTACAAAGTTTAAGAATCTCAAAAACCATTGCGCAAAACACGAGTAATAAAGTATAAACACAGAAGGAAACATATATAAGAAACGATTGGGCTAAGCTAAAGAATGAAAAAGTCAAAGTGATTTGGTAGAACATCAGAAGATTGATCTTGATAAACATATAAGTACCAGATTTAAAACCTTTCACACTCAAAATAAACAACCTAAAGGGCACAGAAAATAAAGATTGTAAAGCAAAAGATGAAAAGAAAAAAATAACAAAAAAAAAGTAAAGTGCAAGAGATGTTGGAAGTGTTAACAGAAACGGAAACAGAAAGAAAGTAAGAAGCTTTGACCAAAAAAAAAAAGAAGAAGCTGGTTCAGAGAAGAACGGCGCAAGTATGGTGCTGAGAGAGAGAAGGAAGATATTCCGGACCTTGAGACCGACAAAACTGGGGGAGTACCCTTCGAGAAGACGAAGAGTTTTCCTGGTTTCACTCGCAGCTTCCACACCAAAACACAAGCGCACAAAGAACAAGAAGATAATAACCATCACAGCGCCAATCAAACATTTTTATATTCACATTTCACCAAAATAAAAATTAAAAAATAAATTATTTTCGGGGAAAAGAACAAACAAACAAACAAAAATCAGAGAGTGCGCCTTTACTCATCACTTGTCCTTGATAACAGCTTATTTAGTTGTTTAAATATAAAATATTACTTATGTGATTGAATTTATAAATTTAAATCGGATGCCAAGTATTAGGGCGACAGCAATGACAAGTAAATTTATAGAAAAATTAAATTAAATTAAATAGCGAGTAGTTTTGACTGTAAGCTCTTCTAAGAATTAGATGTCATAAGCTTAAAGTGACGTATAGTCAGCTCCATGCGAGCTAACCTTCTCACCAACAAATGCATTTACCATGATATGTCGATTTATTTTTATCTTAAGGCTCTTTAGAGGAATGAGCCTAATTCTCAACTATCGAAATCATAGTTCTAGTTTAAATCAGTGTTGTCTACAAAAAGCAAAAAGTGGTTTGAGTCCAGCCAACAAAACCAATTTTGGTTTGGATGGTTCTGGTTCAAAGTTTGAATCTTATTGTGATGTTTTAAACTAAGAGCACCCTGAAAAATAAAACCACCTCCCCTCTTGGTTTTGATTGGTTCAAACTTCTGGTTCTGGTTCACAAAGTTCAAACTCAAAAATTCATGGTTAAAACCCCAATTTAAACTATAAATCATGGTTCTGGTTTCAAAACCGAAACCACCCTGATTTGAACTCTTATACCGAACGTAACCTTAGCCCCTTCTTGGTCTAATAACGAAGTATATCGTGCAAGCCTCATCTTAAATCATCTCGTCTAATCAAAATCATTCACACATGTATTTTTATCTTTTTGTCAAAATATGAATTGGGATGTTATTTCTTCGAAAGGATAAATATATCCTGTAGTATGGATAGACAATGAAAACATCAATGCGCGTTGATATAAATTTTTACTAGTCTATCAAATATCAATGCATATTGATACAATCTTTTAGTGTTAATATAAAATACACCAACAAACAATTGGTTCTACTTAGGGAAGATAGCTTGTACAGGGTTACACAAATGGAGGTCACCCAATTAAGAGGTACACTAAATATATCATGAATCTTCTAACATTGATAAAAATATCCAATCATCTAAAATAAAAAACCATATAGCATTAAGACAAATAAACAAAAAATAAAAATCTAGTAGGCGTAAAACAAAACAAAGCACTAAACAAACAAGAGAGACACACTAACTTGTCAGGTAGGAACCATCATCATTATAGACTTAGGCGCTAACTCAAAACAACCAACACCCTTACCCTAATCCTTTTTCATAGTTGACAATTGAGCCTTGCAACAGCAAACACAAGCACCCCTCCCCCGCAATCCTAAGGGCCCCAACCATCTCGACGCGTCAACATTGCAAGCTCTGGTACGAAAAGAAAAGATTGGGAGCTCAGCGAAGCACCTGAAGTGTAACACCGAAGTTAATTTCTTATTTCACTAATACAATCACATATTTTTTAGGACAAAATTATGGTTCATGCTATCATTTTAGAATGTATTATAGGTGTGCTCTTTGTTTAAAATATACCAATTGTGGTTATGGGTTTATAAGGAAGAGTAACTAAATATCAAGCTGAGGGAGGAAGGGAGTGTACGATTCGTCGTTGCTAGTTCTTCTTTTATTTCGTCTGTGTACATGAAACAATGTATCATTATAAACAACGTATCATTCCATTCATTTCTCTTTATATAGACATATATAATATTATATATATAACATAAAAGAAAAAAGGGATTTATTGTCTAATTCATTCACAGGTTTAAATATAAAATTTAAATTTGTTAAAGTGAGAAAAAAGATTACTATAGCCATGTGAAACAAACTAATTCATTGATCAATTCCAGTTTGTGGGAACCCCACATTAATCACCGAGCCCCCTAATCTTAACAATTTGGTTTGCTCACTGATAAGCATTGATTATGATGTGGCATTAGTGTCGTAGTTGTTAATCAGTTGTTTTCAATCTACTGATAATTTTGAATAGCCCTAAATTTTGTATTGCGCAACTCAATTTTACGTCACTTGATGAGGGTTAAAGCGATATTAATCTAATTTACCACAAGTTCCTATTTAATTAACACAAAGTTAAAAACGCCTTTTAGAACGTTTGGTTCATAAATTCAGAACCATTCTCGATGTACGTGTGTTTTTTATGAGAAAAAACACTGTAGCGAGCCACGAACCATGATCCGAATCATCGCACAGATCCTTGCTCTAAACACACCTTAATGATTTAGATGATTTAATAATCATCTTCGCCTTAGAACTGAAACAAACTGCACAATGCATCGCTAAATATTGAATTTGCCAAATTAGTGATGTATGTAAACTCATGATATTAATTCTACTTAGGTATTTTCTTCTCATAAAGAATATGAATTCAAAGTTCTCTACTAATAGTTCTCTCAGAAAGTTCTCATCAATGAATCAAAATCACTGATTTGAACATATGAATCAAGGGGGCCATAAATTCCATTGTATTTACTTCCTCACTAATCAAATTTAATTAATAGAACGTTCTAAAAGTGTGCACTAATGAATCAAGATATATTGTTTTATTTTCTTGTCTTGATAGCTGTCTTTTTAATTAAATTTTGACGTCTCTTGAATTACTCACGTATTTTTACCATTTTATTCATATTTATGTAGATAAATTCTTAAATTTAAATTTAAATTTAAACGATACGATAAATGATTAATAGAGAGTAAGTCATTGAAGACATGCAAATTACAAGGAGATCTAGATTTGTGCACGAATAATTCTGACTATATCAGTGCTCAGCAGACAAGACTTCTCACCAAGCAATTGGTCAGAAGCATTAGTAACACGGTCAATTTGACCCATTAGGAAAATGATGGGATAGACGTAGAACAATTCTAGGAATAACTTAATCAAGACATGCAAATATGATGCCGTTTCAGAAGAACAATTCCAATAGAAATACTAATGCCAATGTTATATTTAGCACCAAAAAGTGTGAAAATGTCACAATTTGTGCTCCATGCATCGTGTTATTTTACATGCTTTCTCTACATTTTGTCATAATCATTAAGCTTTGGATATTGTAAAGCAAATTTTTAACTTTAAAATAACTTAATGTAGGAAAGTTCATACATCAACCAATAGTAATAAAATGTCAAAATTTGACATATGTCATACTTGGTGCCAAATTTGTCACAAAGTATAGCATGTCAAATTTAACACCAACAGTTGCATTGCATTGGAGAGTCATTACACTACTTAGATGCTCAAATTTGACATTGATCTCATTAATAAAGCGTTGTATTTGAAGATGCACTAATAAGATTAAGGTTTTGAGCGATAGAAATAGAATATATAAAGTGTCCAAAAGGAGATTATTTGGAATATTCAAGACACTGATAAATGTTGCAGCAAAACAAGACTTCTTACCAAGCAACCGGCCAATGGAAAGCATTTTCAAAACAAAGTTTAACCTTTCGAAACGGGACTATATAGAACGATCTTTAGGAAAAAGAAAATCCAATCATCTAATACATATACGGGTAAAATATTCTATATGGCTATGCATCAAGTAGATATTGTCACATAACATGCTTCAAAGATATGATAGTGAACAAATAGGAATTAAGTATGATCCGGTAGCATAGTGTGTGTGTGTGTGTGTATATATATATATATATATATATGTATATATATATATAGATAGAATGGAGATCCGAATTACCTGCTCGCCCCATGTGCAACAAAACATCAATATTGATATTGAGTTGATAAAAGCAGAAATTTTGAATGACAACGAAGGAGAGCACGCATGTGCACAGCCATGCCATCTTGCGCATGATTATCAACAAGCGTGCTCTCTCTCGTTGTCATCCAAATATTGACACCTTGATCTTCATCAACCATGTGATGAGCAAACTGCAAAAACAAGATAAAGATGATACATCATGCTTAAATAATAATTGCTTGAAAAACAATCAATTATATAGAAAAAGAGTCTAAACTTTGCTTACCAAGGTGGTAAGATATCAAACGTAAGAATGAGCCAAAAATTTCGGTCTTCGCACGATGTCTAGGACTGAATTACATGAAAATGAAACAAGGAAGGAGATAAAATAATGAAAGAAATAAAAGAGAGAAAATAATGAAGAAATAAACCATTATTTCACCAAAAGTTTAACTGAAATTGAAATGACAAGCGAACAATAACCAAAAAGTAGACGAAAATCAAGCTATAAAGGTATACGCCAAATCCACATAAATAACAGGCAGAAATTTATTTAGTTCCACTTAACAAAATATGGAATTTCGAAATTCCCATTAATTCTCGAATACTACATATATACTAGCACTAGAAAAAAGATAGAATCTTGGATTGGTCGGAAGACCATCAGCAATAAATGGAAATGCTTACCGTGGAAAATCACATGCAATTAAACGATCCCCTTCAGATTACAGTGTGTGTGTATATATATATATATGTATATATATTTATATATCACCCCCGTGGAAATTATAGCCACAAACCTTAAACCTATTGTGAAGAAATCACAAGAGAAAACAAAACACAAAAAGCTTTCCATGGAATCTGAGAATTTACTAACCAAGGATCTTCCCTAATCAGCGAAGACTGGAAGTTGCATGAAACCCTAATACTCAGATTAATTTTTTTTTCTAATGAAAAAAAGAGAAACTTAAACTGAAAACTAAGAAGTTATGCGTGCATCTAAAAAAGGAAAAAGGAAAAAAGAAAACAAAAACAAAATTCTCATGTAATATTATATATCTTGTTTCGGTTTTCCCCTCATCTAGTGTACCAATCAGCGCATGACGAATTTCTTGAGATCATTACAAAAGTATAAAAATCTCAAAAACTATTGCGAAAAACACACAGTATACACAGAAAAGGAAACATATATAAGAAACAATTGGGCAAAGTTAAAAAGAAGTCAAAGGGGTTTTGGTAAAACAGCAGA
>NW_010363657.1:0-1404 GCF_000414095.1 Morus notabilis | reverse complement strand
TTTTATTTTTTTCTCTCTCTCTTTTTCATACCTATAACATTTTTTTTTTATTTTTCCCTCAGTATTGCCTACCTATTGCCTTCAGCAATTTTTTTTTTTTATATAATTCACTAAGTGTGAATGAGTTTTTGAATAGGAATGGACGAACATACATAATATTTTGTTTGTATTTTTATGTAAAAGATCTTATATTTATAACCATGATTTATTGAAACGTCTTTACTTAATTTGAAATGTACATTTTGATTCGTTTGTTTTTTTTTGTTCATTTTCAATCTTGTGTTTTTTAATTGTTCTTTATTAAACTTTACCCCATTCTGTGCTCTTATTTAAATAATTTTAAATATGGGCTTATTTAAATATATTTTTAAAATATATGTATCTAAAAAATATAACATACTGAATATTTACGTGCGTGACGCGTGTTTCAACTAGTAAAAAATAAAAAGACAAAAAGATGAACTCATATCTTCCGTTCTCCCCCCCCTCCAACACAAATAAATAAATAAATAAACCAGAAAATTATGTGCAAAAACTTTTATACGAAAAAGGAAAAAAACAACTCGAATCATAAACCCCACTGTCCACCCTTACTATTAATCGGTCAGATAAGATTGCTTACTATGGTGGAAAAAGTTGGGACTTTTTTCTCTCTCCCTATTGCTATGTTCTAATCCTCACTCACTAGTTCTCAGCAAAAAATACCAACATTTAAATTTATGCCTATCCTAAACAAAAAACGTTGATGAAAACTCAAAATTTGTTGTTATTTTTGCTTTATAAGTTTTTGCAGGTGATAAATGAAGTGTAGTTGCGGACAGTGAGAGATCGTAGTTGCGAATCTAAGCAGCAAGGTGGGGGAAGATGATAGGGGTGCGTCTGTCGGCGGGGCGAGCCTGAGTTAGTGGCTCACATGGGCTCTCGTGGCGGAACAACTTTGGGTCCGTGAATAGGGTGGTGAGTGAGTGGCGTGGTGACATGTAGGGATGAAGGTCAACAAGGTTGCTAGGTGGCGACGAGGAGCATGGAAGATTAAATCTGGTTTTTTTTTCGGCTCTGGGTCAATGGGTTGAATCAGTAAGTCTTTTCAAAGATTGATTTTTCTTTATTTTTGTGTTGGTACTTTTTGAGCGCGTTTGGAACTGTTTTTTAGTTGTTTTTTAAAACGTTTTTACATATCTTTTAAGGTATGAAAATGAAAATGGTCTGCAAATCGCGTTTATTTGGCAAATATTTTGAAAACGAAAACGAAAACAAAAAACAATGAAAATGGTTTTTGTGAAAGAAGTTAGAAAATGATTAAAAGTTGTTTTTCCTTTTCCGTTTTCATTTTCTAGTACTTACCAACAATGTTGTATTAAATTATTTAATTATTAATAACTAATTTAATTAATTATTAATAAA
>NW_010363656.1:376-856 GCF_000414095.1 Morus notabilis | reverse complement strand
GTGTCGTAACGGGCCCCGTTTCGACACCAAACGTTGTCGCCATTGTAGTTGCGGTGGTAGAGCGAGAAGAGAGCTTTGATGTAACCTCTTATGGGCCGGCCCCGTTACGACACCAAAAGTTGTCGCTAAATTCGTGGCGGTTGTAGAGCGCGAAGAGAGCTCTGATCTGACGGATTATGGGACCCGTTACGACATAAAAAGTTGTCGCCGTTCCTGTGCCAGTTGTAGATCGCGAAGAGAGCTTCGATCTAACGGCTGATGGTGCCCATTACGACACCAAAATTTGTCGCCCATCCCGAGGCCGTTGTGGGGTGCGATGAGAACTTCTATCTAACGGCTGATGGGCCTCGTTTAAACACCAAACGATGTCGCCATTCCAGTGCCGCGGTAGGGCGTCAATAGAGCTTCGATATAACGTCTGAAGGGCCGGCCCCGTTACGACACCAAAGGTTGTCCCCATTCCCATGGCAGTTGTAGAGC
>NW_010363656.1:0-286 GCF_000414095.1 Morus notabilis | reverse complement strand
AGATCTATCGGTTGATGGGTGCCGTTACACACCAAAAGTTTTAAGCGTTCCTTTGGCCATTGCAGATTGTGAAGAGTGCTTCGATCTAATGGCTAATGGGGCCCGTTACGACAGAAAAAATTGTCACGGTTTCGTGGCGGTTGTAGAGGGCAAAGAGAGCTTTGATCTGACGGATTGTGGGCCTCGTTACGACACCAAAAGTCTTCACCGTTCCCGTGCCATTCGTAGAACGCGATCAGAGCTTCGATCTAATGGTTGATGGGCCCCGTTACGACACTAAAAGTTT
>NW_010363655.1:1036-1237 GCF_000414095.1 Morus notabilis | reverse complement strand
GCGATCTACAACTGCCACGTTTACGGTGACAACTTTTGGTTTCGTAACGAGGCCCATCATCCGTTAGATCGATATCTCTGCGCTCCCTACAACCGCCACGGGAACGGCGACAAGTGTGAGTGTCGAAATGGTGCCCATCAGCGGGTAGATCGAAGCTCTCTTCGCGCTCTAGAACCGCCACGGGAACGGCGACAACTTGTG
>NW_010363655.1:0-245 GCF_000414095.1 Morus notabilis | reverse complement strand
GGCCCGTCAACCGTTATATCGATGCTCTCTTCATAATCTACGACTCGCACAAGAATGGCGACAACTTTTGGTGTCCTAACGGGGCCCAAAATCTGTCAGATCGAAGCTCTCTTCGCGCCCTACAACTGCCCCGGGAAGGGTGACAAATTTTGGTGTCATAACGGGGCCCATCAGCCCCTAGATCGAAGCTCTCTTTGCTCTCTACAGCGTCCAGGGGAAAGGTGACAACTTTTGGTGTCAAAACT
>NW_010363654.1:0-239 GCF_000414095.1 Morus notabilis | reverse complement strand
CTGACTAGAGATAAACTGTGCAAAGTGGTAAAGTAACATAAAACTTACAAACCAATGTAGCTAACTATTAGCTAAGGTTGTCCTCCTGTCCCTAACAAACCAATGTAGCTAACTATTAGCTAAGGTTGTGCGTGGTAATTCACAAGAAGCCTGAAGGCATGGAGACAGCTCATGAGATAATGTAGTCATTAGATACCGTATCTGGAAATTCATAAAACAAAAGGGTTGGCTAAATACTG
>NW_010363653.1:0-792 GCF_000414095.1 Morus notabilis | reverse complement strand
GGAAGTCAACCTTGTTATTGATCCGAAAGAACACTTTCCGTAGGGAGTGAGGATCGGTGCCGCCGTAAAGCCCCTTCCGAATCTCACGGTGTTGAACTAACGATGGAGAGTTGTTCCCGGGCATCCTCAAAAAAAAGGTTATTATACATCCCAACCCCATCCCTTAGAAAGAAAAAGGTAGCACCGAAGAAAGGAAAGAGCGGGATGGTGGTTTTTGTTGTTCCCGCGAAGCGAAGATCATTCGCCAAGCGAATGAAGTGGGTCAACCTCTTTTTGGCTTCGGCCAAACACTTTTTCTCACTGGTCAAGCTTTCTACAAAAAAAGCGATGCGAGAACGTATTCTCTTATCTAAGCTTCTTCCCTGTGCATTCGCTCCCCCCATCGTAGATGGTTCAGCCACGCCCGGTGCCACGAAATGATTGAGAACTCCGATGGGGTCGAAATTGATTTGGTTCTTTGTATTCAATAAGTATTGCATGACCAAATAATTCAAGGAGGGGCGCACTGCAGGGAGGGTCCTTTTAAGTAGATGACTCGTCGGGCCGTCGGAGCGGGACTTCTTTGGCAAGAACTTAAATAACTTTTTTTTTTTTCTGAAGGAGTCGTCATTTTCTATCAGGAACGCTATGTCATTTACAACCCCGGCGTATTTCGGATGCTTGAAGGCCCTGCTGACCCGAAGTGATTTAGAAAGATTCTTCTTTATCGATGGTGATCGGTCATGGTATCCATAGTGTTGCTTGAAATTATAAATCACAACCAAATCGAATAAATGAATAATTACAATAATT
>NW_010363652.1:484-1204 GCF_000414095.1 Morus notabilis | reverse complement strand
TTCTTGAGAGGAGTGACCCTAGTTGGGAGGCTGTTGACTCGGTGGACTCAGATGGGCAGAGTTTGCTTCATTTGGCTATCGTTTAGGGCCGGCCTAATATTGTCCAGTTAATTCTTGAGTTTGGGCCTGATTTAGAGGCCCAGAGTCGATCTGGCTGTAGCCCGATGGAGGCTGCTTCTAAGGCCAAAGAGGCCTTGATTGTTAAGCTTTTGTTGGCCCGAAAGGCCTTCTGCGAACGATCTGAGAATTCTTCTTTCGGCCCAATTCATCTGGCGGCCCGAAACGGTCATGTGGAGGTGTTGAGGCTTCTTATACTGAAAGGAGCAAATGTTGATGCATTGACAAAAGATGGCTATACTGCTCTACACCTAGCAGTTGAGGATAGGAAAAGGGATTGTGCGAGGCTTTTGTTGGCCAGTGGGGCAATGGCGGACAATCGGGACGCACTCGACGGAGACACGCCATTGTATGTTGCGGCTGCCCTCGGGGATGAGCACATGGTGAAGCTCTTGCTGCAAAAGGGAGCGAATAAGGACATCAGAAACTACGCCCGTCGGGCGCCCTATGATGTGGCGGCCAAGAATGGGCACTCTAGGCTTTTTGATGTGCTCTGACTAGGGGATAGCCTGTGTTTGGCCGTGAGGAAAGGAGAGGTGAGGGTGATTCTCCGGCTTCTGGAGAACGGTGCGGCGGTCAATGGACGAGATCAACATGGATGGA
>NW_010363652.1:0-432 GCF_000414095.1 Morus notabilis | reverse complement strand
AGAAAGGAGTTGAGGTTGATGCCAAGGACGAGGACGGGTACACTGCGTTACACTATGGGGCGGAGTCAGGTCATGGGGTTGTGATCGAGTTGTTGGTTAAGAAAGGTGCTGAGGTGGAAGCGAGGACAAAGAAGGGCGTGACTGCGATGCAAATAGCCGAGTCGTTGCATTATGTTGGAATAACGTGGAGACTTGTTCATGGTGGGGCATCTAGAGATGATAATGTTAACAATCCAAGTGTTGTTTCAGCTGGTTATAACACTACTAGTTCACTTGGATTTGGAGACAAAAATTCTAAGGTGGATCATTTTATGGAGGGAGAAAAGGGAGGATTATTGAAGAAGAAGAAGAAGATTCACGGGTTTAGGGTTTAGGTAGATTGATTTGCGGTAGCTTTGGCTGTGGTCAATGCACTACTTTTAAAGCTGAATC
>NW_010363651.1:0-1645 GCF_000414095.1 Morus notabilis | reverse complement strand
GTGACAATTATTTATTTATTTTAATAGAGTAACATAAATAATATTTTTTTATCATTAGTTTTTTAATTTTTTTCCCCCAAAAGAGAAATATGGGTCATGGTCTTAACTGTTAGAGGGGATCTATATCTATATAGTGTAATTTTATGAGTTCTCGTACAATTTTTAAAATGTGTAGTAATTAAATGACTGTTGTTTACTAACACCAAGTTACAAACACACTCTATGGATCATCAGAGCGCAAAAAAAAAAAAAAAAAAAGCTATAAAGATTATACTGTTAGTGATCATTAAAATTATGCTAATTCCCTCTTTGTTCCTAGAAAATTAGAGTTAAGACATACTAGACCGATTAACGGGCTTAGCGAGATGCTTCTAGGCCTCAAGGCCTTCAGCCGCTGGTTGTTTATCCCTACAGGCTTGGGGCTACTTGCCCAGCCCACCAAAACACAAGGATAGTTATATTAAACCCTAAAAATTATATAGATTTCTCCACTAATTAATGTTTCTCTAATAAAAATTTAAATAATTCTATCATTTTATAAATACAATTTTCATAATATGTAATTTAACCTTTCATACTCCAACTGTCATGCCCCGGGACAGGGGTCGGTGACGTGGAGGCTCGATTAGGAGTTAAACATTATTAAAACTAACAGGAAAATATTAAAGAAATCTCCAAACGAGCCCCACTATTGTGTCGAAAATAAATTACAAGAACAACACAAGAGGCTAAAACTCCCGCCTCTAACACTCTTCACGGCTACACCCACAGGATCTATCCACAGGATCTTTAGTATCGTACATACAAGAACATGTAAATAACATTACAGACATCAACCACAGTTTAGAAATCCAAATATCAGAGTTTACAGAATTTACAAATTATTACATTCGTACACCAGGAGGATGAACACAATCCTCTCTTAATCGGGTGGTAGCAACTCAGCTACTCCGCACTGCTCCTAGAGTCACCTAGGAGGGGTTTAACATTTATAAAATAATAAAACGCGAGCGAAAGGCCTAGTAGGATATATTTTGAAATAACTTTGTAAATAAGTAAATAAATGAGTAAACAAGTAAGTAAATAAATAAGTAAATGAATAAATATAGACATTCAGTTCCAACACAACAGCCGGAACCTCACATCCTTTTTCTCAAAAGAAATATAACAGAAAATCTCCGTATTACAGGCATCAGCAAGTAATTTATACTATGAGAAATTACTTACACAACCACGTGCACAAGCCTAACACCCCCGGGCCGGGTTTCGGGTTCTGCCCCAAAGGACGCACTCTCCACATCCTATCTAGGTCATCAGCCGGTTTACCGATTCACACGATCTCTTGTCTTAAGAAATCATTCATTAAACTTTATAAAACAGTTCATTATGATCCCAATAGCTAAAATCAAGCTATTATTTTTGAAATACTTTTCTTTCGCAAACATGTCCTTTCTTTAAATCATTTTCAAGGCCAAAATTCTTTTGAAAATAGGCTCACAAAGAAAAGGGTAAGAAATCTTACCTTGCAAGTACCAAACCTGGCTAGCGTTACTCTATTCCGGCTTTCGCTTCCTCAAGCCCCCCAATCCGAGTCCATAGCTAGCACTGATACAAAACAACACTTTAGGATCCAATTCTCATTCCT
>NW_010363650.1:8872-23309 GCF_000414095.1 Morus notabilis | reverse complement strand
CAGCCGTTAGATCAAAGCTCCGTTCACGCCCTACAACCACCACGGGAATGACAACAACTGTTGCCGTCATAACGGGGCCCATCAGTCGTTAGATCGAAGCTCTCTTCATGCTCTACCACCGCCAGGGGAACGGTGGGTGGAAACGGGGCCCCTCAGCCGTTAGATCGAAGCTCATCGCGATCTACGAATGGCACAGAAATGCTGAAAACTTTTGGTGTCGTAAAGAGGCCCATAATCCGTCAGATCAAAGCTCTCTTCGCCCTCTACAACCGCCACAAAAACCGCGACAAATTTTTTTGTCGTAACGGGCCCCATTAGCTGTTAGATTAAAGCTCTCTTCGCAATCTACAATGGCCAAAGGAACGCTCAAAACTTTTGGTGTGTAACGGCGCCCATCAACCGATAGATCTAATCTCTGTTTGCGCTCTACAACTGCCACGGGAACGGCAACATCTTTTGGTGTCCTAATGGGGCCCATCATCCATCATATCGAAGCTTTCTTCGTGCTCTACAACTGCCACGGGAACGGCAACATCTTTTGGTGTCCTAATGGGGCCCATCATCCATCATATCGAAGCTTTCTTCGTGCTCTACAACTGCCACGGGAACGGTGAAACTTTTGGTGTCGTAATGGGACCCATCAGCCGTTAGATCGAAGCTCTCTTCGCAATCTATAATGGCCAAAGGAACGCTCAAACCTTTTGGTGTGTAACGGCGCCCATCAACCGATAGATCTAATCTCTGTTTGCCCTCTACAACTGCCACGGGAACGGTGAAACTTTTGGTGTCGTAATGGGGCCCATTAGCCGTTTGATCGAACCTCTCTTCGCGATCTACAACTGCCACGTTTTCGGCAAAAACTTTTGGTGTCCTAACGGGGCCCATCAGGCTTCAGATCGAAGCTCTCTACGCGCCCTACAACTACCATGGGAACGGCGACAACTTTTGGTATTGAAATGGGGCCCATCAGCCGTTTGATCGAAGCTCTCTTTGTGATCTACAACTGCCACGGGAACGGTGAAACTTTTGGTGTCGTAACGGGGCCCGACAGCCGTTAGATCGACTCTCTCATCGCGATCTACAAAAGGCACAGGAACGGGGAAAACTTTTGGTGTCGTAACGAGGCCCACAATCTGTTAGTTCAAAGCTCTCTTCACCCTCTACAACCGCCATGAAACCGTGTCAATTTTGTGTGTCGTAACAGGCCCCATTAGCCTTTAGATCGAAGCTCTCTTCGCAATCAACAATGGCCAAAGGAACGCTCAAAACTTTTGTTGCGTAACGGTGCCCATCAACCGGTAGATCTAATCTCTGTTTGCGCTCTACAACCACCACGGGAACGGCGAAATCTTTTGGTGTCGTAACGGGGCCGGCCCATCAGACGTTATATCGAAGCTCTCTTCGTGCTCTACACCTGCCACAGGAACGGGGACAACCTTTGGTGTCGTAACGGGGCCGGCCCATCAGACGTTATATCGAAGCTCTCTTCGTGCTCTACACCTGCCACAGGAACGGGGACAACCTTTGGTGTCGTAACGGGGCCGGCCCATCAGACGTTATATCGAAGCTCTCTTCGTGCTCTACACCTGCCACAGGAACGGGGACAACCTTTGGTGTCGTAACGGGGCCGGCCCATCAGACGTTATATCGAAGCTCTCTTCGTGCTCTACACCTGCCACAGGAACGGGGACAACCTTTGGTGTCGTAACGGGGCCGGCCCATCAGACGTTATATCGAAGCTCTCTTCGTGCTCTACACCTGCCACAGGAACGGGGACAACCTTTGGTGTCGTAACGGGGCCGGCCCATCAGACGTTATATCGAAGCTCTCTTCGTGCTCTACACCTGCCACAGGAACGGGGACAACCTTTGGTGTCGTAACGGGGCCCATCAGCCATTAGATCGACTCTCTCATCACGATCTACGAATGGCACGGGAACGGTAAAAACTTTTTGTGTCGTAACGAGGCCCATAATCCGTCAGATCAAAGCACTCTTCACGTTCTACAACCGCCACGAAACCGTGACAATTGTTTGTGTCGTAACGGGCCCCATTAGCCGTTAGATTGAAGCTCTCTTCACAATCTACAATGGCCAAAGGAACGCTCAAAACTTGTGTTGTGTAACGGCACCCATCAACCAATAGATCTAATCTCTGTTTGCGCTCTACAACCACCACGGGAACGGCGACATCTTTTGGTGTCGTAACGGGGCCCATCATCTGTCATATTGAAGCTCTCTTCGTGCTTTACAACTGCCACGGGAACGGGGACAACCTTTGGTGTCGTAACGGGGCCGGCCCATCAGACGTTATATCGAAGCTCTCTTCACGCCCTACCACCCCCACTGGAATGGCGACAATGTTAGGTGTTGAAACGAGGCCTATCAGCCAATAGATCGAAGCTCTCTTCGCACTCTACAACTGCCCCGGGAAGGGCGACAAATTTTGGTGTCGTAACGGGGCCGGCCCATCAGACGTTATAGCGAAGCTCTCTTCGCGCCCTACAACCGCCACAGGAACGGCGACAACTTTTGGTGTCGTAACGGGGCCGGCCCATCAGACGTTATAGCGAAGCTCTCTTCGCGCCCTACAACCGCCACAGGAACGGCGACAACTTTTGGTGTCGTAACGGGGCCGGCCCATCAGACGTTATAGCGAAGCTCTCTTCGCGCCCTACAACCGCCACAGGAACGGCGACAACTTTTGGTGTCGTAACGGGGCCGGCCCATCAGACGTTATAGCGAAGCTCTCTTCGCGCCCTACAACCGCCACAGGAACGGCGACAACTTTTGGTGTCGTAACGGGGCCGGCCCATCA
The DNA here is from genome assembly GCF_000414095.1 of Morus notabilis. Lineage (NCBI taxonomy): Eukaryota > Viridiplantae > Streptophyta > Magnoliopsida > Rosales > Moraceae > Morus > Morus notabilis. The sequence goes on along the minus strand of NW_010363650.1, from coordinate 20,493 downwards.
GACGTTATAGCGAAGCTCTCTTCGCGCCCTACAACCGCCACAGGAACGGCGACAACTTTTGGTGTCGTAACGGGGCCGGCCCATCAGACGTTATAGCGAAGCTCTCTTCGCGCCCTACAACCGCCACAGGAACGGCGACAACTTTTGGTGTCGTAACGGGGCCGGCCCATCAGACGTTATAGCGAAGCTCTCTTCGCGCCCTACAACCGCCACAGGAACGGCGACAACTTTTGGTGTCGTAACGGGGCCGGCCCATCAGACGTTATAGCGAAGCTCTCTTCGCGCCCTACAACCGCCACAGGAACGGCGACAACTTTTGGTGTCGTAACGGGGCCGGCCCATCAGACGTTATAGCGAAGCTCTCTTCGCGCCCTACAACCGCCACAGGAACGGCGACAACTTTTGGTGTCGTAACGGGGCCGGCCCATCAGACGTTATAGCGAAGCTCTCTTCGCGCCCTACAACCGCCACAGGAACGGCGACAACTTTTGGTGTCGTAACGGGGCCGGCCCATCAGACGTTATAGCGAAGCTCTCTTCGCGCCCTACAACTGCCACAGGAACGGGGACAACCTTTGGTTCTACGAATGGCACGGGAACGGTGAAAACTTTTTGTGTCGTAACGAGGCCCATAATCCGTCAGATCAAAGCACTCTTCACGTTCTACAACCGCCATGAAACCGTGACAATTGTTTGTGTCGTAACGGGCCCTATTAGCCGTTAGATTGAAGCTCTCTTCGCAATCTACAATGGCCAAAGGAACGCTCAAAACTTGTGTTGTCTAACGGCACCCATCAACCGATAGATCTAATCTTTGTTTGCGCTCTACAACCACCACGGGAACGGCGACATCTTTTGGTATCGTAACGGGGCCCATCATCTGTCATATCGAAGCTCTCTTCGTGCTCTACAACTGCCATGGGAACGGGGACAACCTTTGGTGTCGTAACGGGGCCGGCCCAACAGATGTTATATCGAAGCTCTCTTCGCGCCCTACCACCCCCACTGGAATGGCGACAACGTTTGGTGTTGAAACGAGGCCTATCAGCCATTAGATCGAAGCTCTCTTCGCACTCTACAATTGCCCCGTGAAGGGCGACAAATTTTGATGTCGTAACGGGGCCCATCAGCCGTTAGATAGAAAAAGCTCTCTTCACGATCTACAAATGGTACGGGAACGACGACAACTTTTGGTGTTGTAATGGGGCCCATCAGCCGTTAGATCGAAGCTCTCTTCGAACTCTACAACTGCCCCGGGAAGGGCGACAAATTTTGGTGTCGTAACGGGGCCGGCCCATCAGAGGTTATATCGAAGCTCTCTTCGTGCTCTACAACTGCCATGGGAATGGCGAAACTTTTGGTGTCGTAACGGGGCCCTTCAGCCGTTAGATCGAAGCTCTCTTCGCAATCTACAATGGCCAAAGGAACGCTCAAAACTTTTGGTGTGTAACGGCGCCCATCAACCGATAGATCTAATCTCTGTTTGCGCTCTACAACCGACACGGGAACGGCGACATCTTTTGGTCTCATAACGGGGCCCATCATCCATCATATCGAAGCTCTCTTCGTGCTCTACAACTGCCATGGGAATGGCGAAACTTTTGGTGTCGTAACGGGGCCCTTCAGCCGTTAGATCGAAGCTCTCTTCGCAATCTACAATGGCCAAAGGAACGCTCAAAACTTTTGGTGTGTAACGGCGCCCATCAACCGATAGATCTAATCTCTGTTTGCGCTCTACAACCGACACGGGAACGGCGACATCTTTTGGTCTCATAACGGGGCCCATCATCCATCATATCGAAGCTCTCTTCCTGCTCTACAACTGCCACGGGAACGGGGACACCCTTTGGTGTCGTAACGGGGCCGGCCCATAAGACGTTATAACGAAGCTCTCTTCCCGCCCTACCGCCAATGGAATGGCGACAACGTTTGACGTTGAAACGAGGCCCATCAGCCGTTAGATCGAAGCTCTCTTCGAACTCTACAACTGCCCCGGGAAGGGCGACAAATTTTGGTGTCGTAACGGGGCCCTTCAGCCGTTAGATCGAAGCTCTCTTCGAGCTCTACAACTGCCACGGGAACGGGGACACCCTTTGGTGTCGTAACGGGGCCCTTCAGCCGTTAGATCGAAGAAGCTCTCTTCATCCTCTACAACCGCCACGGGAACGGCGACATCTTTTGGTCTCATAACGGGCCCCATCATCCATCATATCGAAGCTCTCTTCGTGCTCTACCACCGCCAGAACGGTGACAACTTTTGGTGTCGTAAAGAGGCCCATAATCCGTCAGATCAAAGCTCTCTTCGCCCTCTACAACTGCCACGAAAACCGAGACATATTTTTGTGTCCTAACGGGCCCCATTAGCCATTAGATTGAAGCTCTCTTCGCAATCTACAATGGCCAAGGGAATGCTCAAAACTTTTGGTGTGTAACGGCGCCCATCAACCGATAGATCTAATCTCTGTTCGCGCTCTACAACCGCCACGGGAACGGCGACATCTTTTGGTGTCGTAACGGGGCCCATCATCCGTCATATCGAAGCTCTCTTCGAGCTCTACAACTGCCACGGGAACGAGGACAACCTTTGGTGTCGTAACGGGGCCGGCCCTTCAGATGTTAAATCGAAGCTCTCTTCACGTCCTACCACCGCCACTGGAATGGCGACAACGTTTGGTGTTGAAACGAGGCCCATCAGCCGTTTGATCAAAGCTCTCTGCGTACTCTACAACCACCCCGGGAAGGGCGACAAATTTTGGTGTCGTACCGGGGCCCATCAGCCGTTAGATTGAAGCTCTCTTCGCAATCTACAATGGCCAAGGGAATGCTCAAAACTTTTGGTGTGTAACGGCGCCCATCAACCGATAGATCTAATCTCTGTTCGCGCTCTACAACCGCCACGGGAACGGCGACATCTTTTGGTGTCGTAACGGGGCCCATCATCCGTCATATCGAAGCTCTCTTCGAGCTCTACAACTGCCACGGGAACGAGGACAACCTTTGGTGTCGTAACGGGGCCGGCCCTTCAGATGTTAAATCGAAGCTCTCTTCACGTCCTACCACCGCCACTGGAATGGCGACAACGTTTGGTGTTGAAACGAGGCCCATCAGCCGTTTGATCAAAGCTCTCTGCGTACTCTACAACCACCCCGGGAAGGGCGACAAATTTTGGTGTCGTACCGGGGCCCATCAGCCGTTAGATTGAAGCTCTCTTCGCAATCTACAATGGCCAAGGGAATGCTCAAAACTTTTGGTGTGTAACGGCGCCCATCAACCGATAGATCTAATCTCTGTTCGCGCTCTACAACCGCCACGGGAACGGCGACATCTTTTGGTGTCGTAACGGGGCCCATCAGCCGTTAGATCGAAGCTCTCTTCGTGCTCTACAACCGCCCCGAGAAGGGCGACAAATATTGCTGTCGTAACGGGGCCCATCAACCGTTAGACTAAAGAAGTTCTCTTCGCGATATACAAATGCCACGGGAACGATGACAACTTTTGGTGTCGTAATGGGGCCCATCAGCCATTAGATCGACGCTCTCTTCGCGATCTACGACTACCATGGGAACGGTGAAAAATTTTGGTGTCGTAACGGAGCCGATCAGCCGTTAGATCGACTCTCTCATCACGATCTACGAATGGCACGGGAACGGTGAAAAATTTTGGTGTCGTAACGAGGCCCACAATCCGTCAGATCAAAGCTCTCTTCACCCTTTACAACCGCCACGAAACCGTGACAATTTTTTGTGTCGTGACGGGCCCCATTAGCCGTTAGATCGAAGATCTCTTCGCAATCTACAATGGCCAAAGGAACGACCAAAACTTTTGTTGTGTAACGGCGCCCATCAACTGATAGATCTAATATCTGTTTGCGCTCTACAGCCGCCACGGGAACGGCGACATCTTTTGGTGTCGTAACAGGGCCCATCATCTGTCATATCGAAGCTCTCTTTGTGCTCTACAACTGCCACGGGAACGGGGACAACCTTTAGTGTCATAACGAGGCCGGGCTATCAGACGTTATATCGAAGCTCTCTTCGCGCTCTACAGCTACCACGTTTTCGGCAAAAACTTTTGGTGTCCTAACGGGGCCCATCGAGCGTTATATCGAAGCTCTCTTCGCGCTCTACAGCTACCACGTTTTCGGCAAAAACTTTTGGTGTCCTAACAGGGCCCATCGGGCGTTAGATCGAAGCTCTCATCGCGCCCCACAACCGCCACGGGAACGGCGACAACTTTTGGTGTCGTAATGGGGCCCATCAACCGTTAGATCGAAGCTCTCTTCACAATCTACAATGGCCAAAGGAACGCTCAAAACTTTTGTTGTGTAACGGCGCCCATCAACCGATAGATCTAATCTTTGTTTGCGCTCTACAACCGCCACGGGAACGGCGACAACTTTTGGTGTCGTAATGGGGCCCATCAACCGTTAGATCGAAGCTCTCTTCACAATCTACAATGGCCAAAGGAACGCTCAAAACTTTTGTTGTGTAACGGCGCCCATCAACCGATAGATCTAATCTTTGTTTGCGCTCTACAACCGCCACGGGAACGGCGACAACTTTTGGTGTCGTAATGGGGCCCATCAACCGTTAGATCGAAGCTCTCTTCACAATCTACAATGGCCAAAGGAACGCTCAAAACTTTTGTTGTGTAACGGCGCCCATCAACCGATAGATCTAATCTTTGTTTGCGCTCTACAACCGCCACGGGAACGGCGACAACTTTTGGTGTCGTAATGGGGCCCATCAACCGTTAGATCGAAGCTCTCTTCACAATCTACAATGGCCAAAGGAACGCTCAAAACTTTTGTTGTGTAACGGCGCCCATCAACCGATAGATCTAATCTTTGTTTGCGCTCTACAACCGCCACGGGAACGGCGACAACTTTTGGTATTGAAATAGGGCCCATTTGCCGTTTGATCAAAGCTCTCTTCGTGGTCTACAACTGCCACGGGAACGGAGATACTTTTGGTGTCGTAACGGGGCCCATCAGCCGTTAGATCAAAGCTCCATTCACGCCCTACAACCGCCACGAGAACAGCAACAACTGTTGGCGTCGTAACGGGGCCCATCAGTCGTTAGATCGAAGCTCTCATCGTGATCTACAAATGGCACGGGAATGGTGAAAACTATTGGTGTTGTAAAAAGGCCCATAATCCGTCAGATCAAAGCTCTCTTCGCCCTCTACAACCGCCACGAAAACCGTGACAAATTTTTATGTCGTAACGGGCCCCATTAGCCCTTAGATTGAAGCTCTCTTCGCAATCTATAATGGCCAAAGGAACACTCAAAACTTTTGGTGTCGTAACGGGGTCCATCATCCGTCATATCGAAGCTCTCTTCGAGCTCTACAACTGTCACGGGAACGGGGACAGCCTTTGGTGTCGTAACGGGGCCCATCAACCATTAGATTAAAGCAGGTCTCTTCGCGATCTACGAATGTTATGGGAACGACAACAACTTTTGGTGTCGTAATGGGGCCCATCAGCCGTTAGATCGAACCTCTCTTCGCGATCTACAACTGCCATGTTTTCGGCAAAAAGTTGTGCTGTCCTAACGGGGCCCATCGGGCGTTAGATCGAAGCTCTCTTCGTGCCCTACAACCGCCACAGGGACGGCGACAACTTTTGGTATTGAAAGGGGGCCCATCAGCCGTTTGATCGAAGCTTTCTTCGTGATCTACAACTGCCATGGGAATGACGAAACTTTTCGTGTCGTAACGGGGCCCATAAGCCATTAGATCAAAGCTCCGTTCACGCCTTACAACTGCCACGGGAACGACAACAACTGTTGGCGTCGTGACGGGGCCCATCAGCCGTTAGATCGAAGCTCTCTTCGCGCTCTACCGCTGCCAGGGGAACGGTGACAACTTTTGGTGTCGTAACGGGGCCCTTCAGCCATTTGATCGAAGCACTCATCGCGATCTACGAATGGCACGGGAACGGTGAAAACTTTTGGTGTCGTAACGGGGCCCATAAGCCATTAGATCAAAGCTCCTGCTCTACAACTGCCATGGGAATGACGAAACTTTTCGTGTCGTAACGGGGCCCATAAGCCATTAGATCAAAGCTCCTGCTCTACAACTGCCATGGGAATGACGAAACTTTTCGTGTCGTAACGGGGCCCATAAGCCATTAGATCAAAGCTCCTGCTCTACAACTGCCATGGGAATGACGAAACTTTTCGTGTCGTAACGGGGCCCATCAGCCGTTAGATCGAAGCTCTCTTCGTGCTCTACAACTGCCACGGGAACGGGGACAACCTTTGGTGTCGTAACGGGGCCGGCCCATCCGACATTTTATCGAAGCTCTCTTCGCGCCCTACCACCACCACTGGAATGGTGACAACGTTTGTTGTTGAAACGAGGCCCATCAGCCCGTTAGATCGAAGCTCTCTTCGTACTCTACAACTACCCAGGAAGGGCGACAAATTTTGGTGTCGTAACGGGGCCCATCAGCCGTTAGATCGAAGCTCTCTTCACGCTCTACCGCTGCCAGGGGAACGGTGGCAACTTTTGGTGTCGTAACGGGGCCCATCAGCCGTTAGATCGAAGCTCTCTTCACGCTCTACCGCTGCCAGGGGAACGGTGGCAACTTTTGGTGTCGTAACGGGGCCCATCAGCCGTTAGATCGAAGCTCTCTTCACGCTCTACCGCTGCCAGGGGAACGGTGGCAACTTTTGGTGTCGTAACGGGGCCCATCAGCCGTTAGATCGAAGCTCTCTTCACGCTCTACCGCTGCCAGGGGAACGGTGGCAACTTTTGGTGTCGTAACGGGGCCCATCAGCCGTTAGATCGAAGCTCTCTTCACGCTCTACCGCTGCCAGGGGAACGGTGGCAACTTTTGGTGTCGTAACGGGGCCCCTCAGCCGTTAGATCGAAGCTCTCATCGCGATCTATGAATGGCACGGGAACGGGGAAAACTTTTGGTGTCGTAAAGAGCCCCATAATCCGTCAGATCAAAGCTCTCTTTGCCCCCTACAACCGCCATGAAAACTGCGACATATTTTTGTGTCGTAACGGGCCCCATTAGCCGTTAGATTGAAGCTCTCTTCGCAAACTACAATGGCCAAAGGAACGCTCAAAACTTTTGGGGTGTAACGGCACCCATCAACCGATAGATCTAATCTCTGTTCGCGCTCTACAACCACCACGAATTTAGCGACAACTATTTGTGTCGTAACGGGGCCGGCCCATCAGAGGTTATATCGAAGCTCTCTTCGTGCTCTACCACCGCCACTAGAATGGCGACAACATTTGGTGTCGAAATGGGGCCCATCAGCCGTTAGATCGAAGCTCTCTTTGCGCTCTACAACCGCCCTGGGAGGCGCGACAAATGTTGGTGTCGTAACGAGCCGATCAACCGTTAGATTAAAGAAGCTCTCTTCGCGATCTACGAATGGCATGGGAACGATGACAACTTTTGGTGTCGTAACGGGGCCCATCATCCGTCATATCGAAGCTCTCCTCGTGCTCTACAACTGCCACGGGACCGGCGACAACCTTTGGTGTCGTAACGGGGCCGGCCCATCAGAGGTTATATCGAAGCTCTCTTCGTGCTCTACCACCGCCACTAGAATGGCGACAACATTTGGTGTCGAAATGGGGCCCACCAGCCGTTAGATCGAAGCTCTCTTCGCGCCCTACAACCGCCACGGGAACGGCAACAACTGTTGGCGTCCTAACGGGGGCCATCAGCCGTTAGATCGAAGAAGCTCTCTTCGCGATCTACGGATGGCATGGGAACGATGACAACTTTTGGTGTCGTAACGGGGCCCATCATCCGTCATATCGAAGCTCTCCTCGTGCTCTACAACTGCCACGGGACCGGCGACAACCTTTGGTGTCGTAACGGGGCCGGCCCATCAGAGGTTATATCGAAGCTCTCTTCGTGCTCTACCACCGCCACTAGAATGGCGACAACATTTGGTGTCGAAATGGGGCCCACCAGCCGTTAGATCGAAGCTCTCTTCGCGCCCTACAACCGCCACGGGAACGGCAACAACTGTTGGCGTCCTAACGGGGGCCATCAGCCGTTAGATCGAAGAAGCTCTCTTCGCGATCTACGGATGGCATGGGAACGATGACAACTTTTGGTGTCGTAACGGGGCCCATCATCCGTCATATCGAAGCTCTCCTCGTGCTCTACAACTGCCACGGGACCGGCGACAACCTTTGGTGTCGTAACGGGGCCGGCCCATCAGAGGTTATATCGAAGCTCTCTTCGTGCTCTACCACCGCCACTAGAATGGCGACAACATTTGGTGTCGAAATGGGGCCCACCAGCCGTTAGATCGAAGCTCTCTTCGCGCCCTACAACCGCCACGGGAACGGCAACAACTGTTGGCGTCCTAACGGGGGCCATCAGCCGTTAGATCGAAGAAGCTCTCTTCGCGATCTACGGATGGCATGGGAACGATGACAACTTTTGGTGTCGTAACGGGGCCCATCATCCGTCATATCGAAGCTCTCCTCGTGCTCTACAACTGCCACGGGACCGGCGACAACCTTTGGTGTCGTAACGGGGCCGGCCCATCAGAGGTTATATCGAAGCTCTCTTCGTGCTCTACCACCGCCACTAGAATGGCGACAACATTTGGTGTCGAAATGGGGCCCACCAGCCGTTAGATCGAAGCTCTCTTCGCGCCCTACAACCGCCACGGGAACGGCAACAACTGTTGGCGTCCTAACGGGGGCCATCAGCCGTTAGATCGAAGAAGCTCTCTTCGCGATCTACGGATGGCATGGGAACGATGACAACTTTTGGTGTCGTAACGGGGCCCATCATCCGTCATATCGAAGCTCTCCTCGTGCTCTACAACTGCCACGGGACCGGCGACAACCTTTGGTGTCGTAACGGGGCCGGCCCATCAGAGGTTATATCGAAGCTCTCTTCGTGCTCTACCACCGCCACTAGAATGGCGACAACATTTGGTGTCGAAATGGGGCCCACCAGCCGTTAGATCGAAGCTCTCTTCGCGCCCTACAACCGCCACGGGAACGGCAACAACTGTTGGCGTCGTCACGGGGCCCATCAGCCGTTAGATCGAAGCTCTCTTTGCGCTTTACCGCTGCCAGGGGAACGGTGAGAAATTTTGGTGTCGTAACGGGGCCCCTCAGCCGTTAGATCGAAGCTCTCATCGCGATCTACGAATGGCACGGGAACGGTAAAAACTTTTGGTGTCGTAAAGAGCCCATAATCCATCAGATCAAAGCTCTCTTCGCCCTCTACAACCGCCACGAAAACTGCGATAAATTTTTCTGTCGTAACGGGCCCCATTAGCCGTTAGATTGAAGCTCTCTTCGCAATCTACAATGGCCAAAGGAACGCTCAAAACTTTTGGTGTGTAACGGCGCCCATCAACCTATAGATCTAATCTCTGTTAACGCTCTACAACCGCCACGGGAACGACGACATCTTTTGGTGTCGTAATGAGGCCCATCATCCGTCATATCAAAGCTCTCTTCGAGCTCTACAACTGCCACGGGAACGGGGACAACCTTTGGTGTCGTAACAGGGCCGGCCCTTCAGACGTTATATCGAAACTCTCTTCGCGCCCTACAACCGACACTGGAATGGCGACAACATTTGGTGTTGAAACGAGGCCCATCAACCGTTAGATCGAAGCTCTCTTCACACTCTACAACCACCCTGGGAAGGGCGACAAATTTTGGTGTCGTAAGTGGCCCATCAGCCGTTAGATCGAAGCTCTCTTCGTGATCTACAACTGGCACGGGAACGGCGACAACTTTTTATGTCGTCATGGGTCCCATAATCCGTCAGTTCAAAGCTCTTTTCCCCCTCTACAACCGCCACGAATTTAGCGACAACTTTTTGTGTCATAACGGGGCCGGCCCATCAGAGGTAATATCGAAGCTCTCTTTGCGCCCTTCCACCGCCACTAGAATGGCGACAACATTTGGTGTCGAAACGGGGCCCATCAGCCAGTAGATCAAAGCTCTCTTCGCGCTCTACAACCGCCCCGGGATGGGCGACAAATGTTGGTGTCATAACGGGGCCCATCAACTGTTAGATTAAAGAAGCTCACTTCGTGATCTACGAATGGCACGGGAATGAAGAAAACTTTTGGTGTCGTAATGGGGCCCATCAGCCATTAGATCAATGCTCTCTTCGTGATCTACGACTACCACGGGAATGGTGAAAACTTTTGGAGTCATAACGGGGCCCATAATCCGTTAGATCGAACCTCTCTTCGCGATCTACAACTGCCACGTTTCGGCAAAAACTTTTGGTGTCCTAACGGGGCCCATCGGGCGTTAGATCGAAGCTCTCTTCGCGCCCTACAACCGCCACGCGAACGGCGACAACTTTTGGTATTGAAATGGGACCCATCAGCCGTTTGATCGAACCTCTCTTCGTGATCTACAACTGCCACGGGAATGGCGAAACTTTTGGTGTCGTAACGGGGCCCATCAGCCGTTAGATCAAAGCTCCGTTCAGGCCCTACAACCGCCATGGGAATGGCAACAACTGTTGGCGTCGTAACGGGGCCCATCAGCTGTTAGATCGAAGCTCTCGTCGCGCTCTACCGCTGCCAGGGGAACGGTGACAACTTTTGGTGTTGTAACGGGGCCCCTCAGCCGTTAGACGAAGCTCTCATCGCGATCTACGAATGGCACGGGAACGGTGAAAACTTTTGGTGTGGTAAAGACGCCCACAATCCGTCAGATCAAAGCTCTCTTCGCCCTCTACAACCGCCACGAAAACCGCGGCAAATTTTTGTGTCGTAATGGGCCCCATTAGCCGTTAGATTGAAGCTCTCTTCGCAATCTACAATGGCCTAAGGAACGCTCAAAACTTTGGATGTGTAACGGCATCCATCAACCGATAGATCTAATCTATGTTCGCGCTCTACAACCACCACGGGAACGGCGACATCTTTTGGTGTCGTAACGGGGCCCATCATCCATCATATCGAAGCTCTCTTCGCGCCCTACCACTGCCACTGGAATGGCGACAATGTTTGGTGTCAAAACGAGGCCCATCAGCCGTTAGATCGAAGCTCTCTTCGCACTCTACAACCACCCCGAGATGGGTAACAAATTTTGGTGTCGTAACGGGGACCATTAGCCGTTAGATCGAACCTTTCTTCACGATCTACAACTGGCATAGAAACGGTGACAACTTTTTATGTGATAACGGGGCCGGCCCATCAGAGGTTATATCGAAGCTCTCTTCGTGCTCTACCACCACCACTAGAATGGCGACAATGTTCGGTGTCAAAACGGGGCCCATCAGCCGTTAGATCAAAGCTCTCTTCGCGCTCTACAACCGCCCCGAGAAGGTCGACAAATGTTGGTGTCGTAATGGGGCCCATGAACCGTTAGATTAAAGAAGCTCTCTTCACGATCTATGAATGGCACAAGAACGATGACAACTTTTGGTGTCGTAATGGGGCCCATCAGCCATTAGATCGATGCTCTCTTCACGATCTACGACTGCCACGGGAACGGTGAAAAGTTTTGGTGTCGTAACGGGGCCCGTAATCCGTCAGATCGAGGCTCTCTTCGCACTCTACAACTGCCACGGGAAGGGCGACAACTTTTGGTGTCGTAACGGGGCCCATCAGCCGTTAGATCGAACCTCTCTTCACGATCTATAG